>NW_010973041.1:5761760-5762199 GCF_000737465.1 Haliaeetus leucocephalus
TTTGTGGGGGGGAGGGGGGGGAGGCGGGCGAAAAAGGAGGCGGCCAAAAAAAAAAAAAAAATAAACAAACTAAAAGGGAAAAAGCTGAAAGAGCGCTCCGGCGACTTATTCCTCCGACCCGGCCCCCTCCTGCCTTCCAGCCTCGCAGCAGCCACGCTCTCTGGGCGCTACGGGCAGCCCCAGCCTTCCTCCTCCTCCTCCTCCTCCCCCTGCCCGGTCGCACAACGGGAGGCCGCCCGAGAGAGCCGGGCCGTGCGGCGGGGCGGCGGCGGCAGGAGGAGGAGGACGGTGCCTCCGAAATACTTCCTGCTCATCGTTACACAGCACTTTTTCCCCCGACTCGCCGCGCTTTCTTTCGCTGTTCTTCCTTCTCCCCGCCACCCGGCCCGCCCTCCCCGCGCCGGGGCTCCGCCGGCCGGCCGGGAACCGGGGCAGGGGG
>NW_010973041.1:5762957-5809559 GCF_000737465.1 Haliaeetus leucocephalus
GGGGGCGTGGCTGGAGGGGGGGAAGGGGGCACCGACGGGAGGGCTCGGTCGGACCGCGGGGGGCGAGCGAGCGGCTGTGCCGCCGAGGGCGTCAGGTGGTCGGGAGGAGGCGGGAGGGGATGCGGTTCCGTGCTGTGGCAAATTGTCGCTCATCTCCCTTCGGAGCCGTAGGGAGACGTCGCGTTTTATTCCTCGGGCTGGTAGCGGGCTGCTGCGGTACCCTCATTGAGGAGTCCCGGCTCCCTCATGGACTGCCAGCGTCTAAGGGACCGGGCGGCTCCCCGAGACTGGCCTAAGTTCTGGTGTGCTTCTGGACAGGAGTTCGTGGAAAACAGGAATCCCGTTTTCCTGACTTGAAAGGAATTGCTAGAGCCCGTTCCTGCACTTCAGTGACAGGAGCTGCTGGCAGAAGAAGTACTCCCCTTGTTATGGTGCTGTCCGACTTGTTCGGTACACTGGTGCAGCACCTCGTTGTTCAGACGGTTCTGTGAATACAAACACGTCCGTGGCTTTGCGATACAGAAAGGTAACAGCCCGGACCAACACGTGGAGCATACTCTGCTGGTGGTGAAGTAGTATGTGGTCTTGTGCACAGCAGCTGACGTGGTTGATAGACAACAGTAGAGTATTTGTTAGCAGTAACTTATGAACCCAGATCTCCAAAAATACTCTCTGTGCAAACTTAGTGAGCCCTTCATTTCTGGGAAAATCCTGCTGGGCTAGTCTTGCATTTTGAATTCGAAATTTGGTTGAAGTGTCAGTTTGATCTGATTGTGAGGGGCCTGTGAGTCATGCTGTATGGCATCAAGTTTGTCTTATAGGCTGTGCTCTTCTATAGCCAGTTCCCTGTATAAATGAAAAGCATGGCAGGGTTTCCCCCTTGGATCGCTAAGGTATTAACATCTGACATGTGAGCATTCTAGTTCTTGTGACCACAGTTTAAATACCTGTGAATGCAGAAAGCTCCTTAAAGGTAAGATGAACGAAATGCCTTATCATTCAGGTCCTGGGGATGGAATGGTGTGTGAGTTCAGCCTGAAATTCTTATTCCGGTTTGCTTCTCTCCCCCTCCCCCCTTCTCTGTTTATGGAGGGACAGAACAGGCGAACTTTCTGAGTGAGTTTTGAGGTTTTTGGTACAGGCTTGAAAGTAGAGAGTCAGTAAACCTGGCTTTGGAGGCAGAGCCTGCTCTAACTTAAAGTGGACTAGGCTTTCACTGTCCTCCCAGCTATGAGCGTTCATTAATAGTCTGCTGTAGTTAAAGCATGGTTTTGTTGCTTATTCATGGAGAGCATGGACTCAGCAGTCATGTTGACAACAAGATGTTAGCATCAGCAACACCCAGAGTATTCAAGTACAGTGCAACTGGGATTTCTGGATTAATTCTGTTTGTCAGTAAAGCAGACTTGTATTCTGCTCTGATACAAAGAGGAAAGCCCCTTTTTTCACTACCTGCAAAAGCTTCCGTGAGTGACATCTGTAAAGGAATGTGAACATGACAGCTAGCTAGATGTGGCCCCTCTCCTAACACACCTCTTCAGAAACTGACTAGCTTCTGAACAATGGCGACTCTCAGGGTACCTTACTGGTCCCTCTCAAGTCCCTGCTAGCGGACAGAAGGAGCAGTACTTCTCTTGGTTTAAGTATGTGGTCTTGAGATGGGTAACTCATCAGGGTTCTAACAGGGTTTGACTATGGGACATAATGCCTTTTATAGCCGAAGCTAATGGGGTATATAAGCCGTTAGAAAGCTGGTGTTGCCAAAGCTTTCCTATTCACACTAGCTGCCTCCTTGAGTCTAAGCACATGTTGAAGACTCACAGCTTCGGATGGAGATGATAGTTTTAGAAGTGGTGTCTGCTTGGGAGTTCAGGCAGTTGAGTCTGTTTATGCTAGCTTCTGTAGTAAAAAATGCAAACTACTGAATTACATAGTAACCATTGGCAGTCAGGTGGTGACTGGTTAATCCAAGTTCAAGGGTGACTTGATATGTGTTGGAAATCATCTTTACAACTAAGGTTGACGCCATCTGGCAGATTTGATTAAAGGTGTCTTACCTATTGCTGAGAGCAGCAGACTCCTTTCAGCACTGTCCATAGTCAGTAGCCTCTATTTTGAGGTATTACCTGGTGCTGGGAATCCCTGCTGCACTAGAGGCTTTCATTACTAGAGCCCTTTCTCTTACCTGGCTCTTGGAAACAGAGGCCTGCCACCAGTGTATTTGTTGAATGCAGCATGCATTTTCTGCTGGAGGATAATACAAGCAAAATGAGGTCTTGTGTGTGCTCAGGGAGGTTGTAGTTAAATGCTCAAAAAAAAAAAAAACCAACCCCAAAACCAACCAATGAACTTGACAGAGGTTTCCCCCAGTAAGGTGGTTAAGGTGCTACCTGAAGAAAATATTGGTTAATAAAGCCCTAAGATCCTCTAATAGTGTATGACCAAATGGTCTTGTGGTAGGAGGTTCCCCTTGTGTTAACAAAGATGACTTGGTTTTTATATGAAAACTTGTCACTTCACGGTTACCACTAAAAACAACTGTGGAAGTCATTTGGACAGGTCAAGTAGTTTGTTTTGCCACCACTACTGTCTTCCTTCTTCCAGGGAAATTAAGCTCTCTGGGAAAACTTTCAGGACTTCTCCCTAGTTCAACATTTTTTAACTTGCAAGAGTAAGCACCTTTGGACCCTGCATGTCTTTTCACTCTCCCACAGCAATTTTAGCTGATGCCAGAGATGACTTGCCTGGTAACACCTGATTGTAGTCAGGACCACGTCTCTGGTGATGTGTGACCAACTGTCGGTATCGTGCCCTCCCACTCGCCCCATGTTCTGTGCAATAGCAAGCCTGAGGTGTGTGGCCATATGACGAACACATCCCAGGACTAGATTTCCTTTTGCAGAATACAGTAATTATGCAGCTGGACAGAAGACTTAAAGGTAAGAAGAGGATGGTCTAACTGGCAGGTGCAGGAAGTGGAATCAGTAAAGAGCTGGTGATGTTACAGTGCAGAGGTGTGAGAAGCTATACCAAAAACCAAGCTGGAGGATTTGAAGGCGGGGAGGAGTGAGGCTTTACCAAGGAACTTGTAGTATAAGTAGTTGAGGGAGCAGCTAGCATGGATTGCTGTATACAGGGACATTGAACTTTGTTGGTGGGAATGGGGTACTTTTGGGACTGGGGTGCAGGAATGCATACTATGTCAGTACAGGAGTGGGGGAATGGAGGGAGATAGGAAAACTTACTGTTCCCATCTCTTTCAGACTTGAGTGTAGGTGGTGTGAAGTGTTAGCTACTGATCTTACAGCAGAGTAGACTCTCTGAATGTCCAAGATGCAAGGATGGAAGAACTCAACGTGTGGAGGCTGCGCTCCTGAAGATAGCTACACTGGGAGGGAAAATGTCTTACTAACAGGGAGATGTTAATGCCGGGTGTATTTGAAGTTACAGGAAGTTATGAAGACTTTCACGTAGGTTTATACATAAGAGTGCTGGTGCAGGACCTTTTGCTTGCTTGTTAAATATATGCGTGACCAGTTTGACTGTGTGCTCTCTTGCCTCGTCAACTGCATGGCATTCTTTAGTTGGGGGGAATAGCTTACTAGACTCAAGTCTTAACTTAGTGTGGCTGAGTGCAGAAGCTGGCATTAATTAGTTAACTCCTGCCCTGCAAAACCAGCCACTCTGTACAAGTAAGTATGGCGGTAACCATATTGCTTTCAGTTAGCTGTGGCTGACAGAACTCTAATGTTCTAGTCTGTTAAGTTCGGGAGAGTAAAGCAGCTATCTTTTGTATCCATAATCTGAAATGAAGTTTATATTAACAGCTCTCCTGAAGCTTGCATTGCCATGATAATGAAGTTGAAGAATGTTGAAGTGGCTTGTACTTGCTTTGGAAAAGACACTGTCAGGAAGTAGCTGATAAGCATTTTTTGCTTCTGCCTGAGATACTTGTTTGCCTCTTGGTAGCACGCAACAATTTATTGTTTTTAATGTCTTTTGGCTCTGCTAAAACATTCACTTTTCGACCAGAAAACATGGTTAATGGCATGTAAGGAGCTCTAAATTCCAAAGAACATTGTCCAAAAATGATAGGTGTGACTGAGTGCAACAAACAGACCCGAAGCTATAAATAAGTATTGGGTTTTACTTGTGTAGTCTCGATGTGTAGTGTTGCTTTGGCTACTGATGTTGCATGTGGGTTCATCTGGCAAAAGTAGTAAAATAACTATCCTGTGAGGCTGCTTTAGAAAACATGCTGTAGAGTAAACCACACAACATCAGAATTATGTTAGCCATTGATTGGAAAAGGCATCAAACTGGGCGAGTGTAGAAAGATTTGTGTCCTTTTCAAATTCTGCAGAGGAAAGTCTGTCCCAGAATAAAATGGAAGTCTTCCTGCCAAGGCAGAAATGAGAAAATGGATTATTAAAAACCATAAGGATCACATTCAGAGGGTGACACTGAACAGAGCTGCAGAGTTGAGGATTGTAGGGTAGATGAATTTCTAGCTTAGTTTCCACAATTCAGTGAGTTGGGGTGACTGAGCATTGTGGTCTTTTCTAATTGAAGAGTCATAAGACACTGGCTGGTGATGCTAGCACTGATGAAAGCAGATCATATTGAAGCACTTACATGATGGTACAAATATCCCAGTTAAGTGAAGTGTTTAAAGACCTACCAAAATGGTTAGTCTGTTAAGGCTGAGAGCAAGGTAGCTTTGGGATTAGTCTAAATTGTTTCGGAAAGGAGGGGAAAAGTCATTAATGTGTTCAATTCCTTTTTTTGTAGTCCGAATTTGAGGCAGAACTGAAATCTGCTGGTGAGAAGCTTATAGTAGTTGATTTCTCTGCCGCGTGGTGTGGACCGTGCAAAATGATCAAGCCCTTTTTCCATGTAAGTAGCCTTTCTGTTTCTATTGGCAATTGTATGAAGTATATACAAATGTTTTTGTGCTGCTTGACAATAACATGGGGGGAACTTCCTTTTGCCACATGTGATTGCCAGCATTTTCTGGAAAAGGGAGAATCACAGGAGTACCTAGAAACTGTAAAGTTAAATATACTGACCTTTGATATAGCTGGGAGCTAAAACGTGGTTTAACTTCTGCTGTCCTAATGCTTACATGCATCTCAGGAATATAGGTACCTAACAGTTGCATTGCCTCAAGAGGTGGAATATAGAGTGGAAACAGTGCTTATCCTTCTGTACACAGTTACCATAATCACTCCAGCTGTGTTTAGGTGGCAGTGGTGTCTCCTGGTAAAGTATGAAATAGGCTGTAGTATCTTTTGGTGATCAGCTGAAGGCTGTAAGAGAAAGCCTTTCACCTATGTGTTGATATATTTGAGTCTTCTCTGGGGGGGAGTACGTTTGAACAAGTTTCAACAGACTCTTCCAGGTATTGGAGGAGAAAATAACATTTTTGATCTTGTCAGCAAAATAGCTGCTTTAAGGTTACAAGGTAAGTTTCACGGGGGGTTTAAGCAGCACCAGCCTTACAACTTATATGAAAGTGTTTTTTGAAAGAAAGCTTTCCTGGAACATTGTAACTGCATAGTTTCTTATTTCATTCTAGAGTTTGTGTGAGAAGTATGGCGATGTGGTGTTCATCGAAATTGATGTGGATGATGCCCAGGTATGGTCTGGGGTAATGCTGAGAGAAGGCAGCTCGTAAGTTCCACATGAGTGTCCAAGTGACAGTGAAGAACTCTTTTTAAAATGTCCTTGTAGATACTGAAATAAAATGAGAGATTACTTCAACTTTGAGAAGCAGAGATAGGGGTTTAGCACTTACATAGGAAAGAATGATATTTTTTTGAAGGACGCCTGAACAGAACAAAGTGCCTTGGTTATCTGCACACTTGCGGCCCTATGGCATGTGTGAGAACTTGGGAACACTGACCCTCTACTTTGGGAGGGAGTGTTAGTCTAAGGCCTCAAGCTGCTTTGATGCAGTCTTCCCTAAAACTAATGCCTCACAACTGTCTGGTGATCTGTCTGGTCTCTCCACTGCTCTTGGCACTGTTTCCTCTTTCATGTCTTAAGAATTAAGTGCAATAAAATGTCTGCTGTAAAGCAGTTCCAGCAATGTCAGATAGGTACTTGCACAGTGTGAGGATGAAACACAGGTGTTGATGTAGGGTTCTTGACCATTACAAATAGTCATCTCTGTTTTGATGCAGAGGTCCCTTTTTTTCCACACACAGATACAGGTACAGTAAATGTATCTTTGCTGTTGCATGAATTAAATGCTGAAGGGAGGATCTTTCAGGCTTACTTCAGGGAGAGCACTGGTTTTGGTAGTGATGGACTACCAGAAGTGCTTTTGCTTCATTTTGAGCAGTAATGGCTTTGCCCTGTCACCTAAACAAAAGGCAGCTAGTGGGTTCTAAACTTTAAACATCCTTCAGACATGCACAGCTGAAGATTGTTTTCTGCCTCTTCCAGGATGTTGCTACGCACTGTGATGTGAAGTGCATGCCAACGTTCCAGTTCTACAAGAATGGAAAGAAGGTAGGCTCTGCTCTGCTGAAACTGGAGCAGGGAAGCTAAAACACTTGAAAGAAGATTGGAAGTGTTAGACTACATAGCCTGCTTTCTCTTTAATGTATCTGGGGCACCACTGGCATTAAGACACTCCCGAGAGTGAGCAAGTTCATCTTAGTGCTGCATGTGCTGTAACATGGACCAGCAGTGAACTGATGAAGCAAACCCTATTGTTCACAGGTAGTGAACTGAGTTAGTGTTACGGGTCGGTCTTACTGGCAGAGCTTCATGAGAGATTAGTGGGGTTAGATGCCTGGGTTAAGACTACTAGTCCCTCTGCCTAGCATCTTGCTTTTTACCAGTCTTGGTTAGTATTTTTCTCTGGATGCAGCTCATGTTCAAGCAGAGACATGACTATATTGTGCCTATGGAATCCCACCCAGACAGAAGTCTCTAACGTGGTTGAATATACACACAGCTGAAACAACTGCTTGGATGCTTTTACATAGAAGCTGTGTAACCTGTGAAGTGGAGGTCCTGTCGCTGTTGGAGGACTGAACAGGCCTCTTGTGCCTGCTCTGCCAAGATGTGGATGAGATGGGATGCAGCCTATGCTCTAACAGTGTAGTGGGCTGCCTGTGCAGGGTAGTTGTGAATGGCTGTCTGCCTGAACCATAGAATTGCTGACCTAAATGTGTTATCTTGGGCTTTTAGTTTGCCAAGCAAGCTGAAGGTAGGCTTTTCTAAAGTAAAACAGGGCCTGGATGGAAGTTTCATGGCTGAGGGCGATGGACTTGCACCTGAAGAGTGAGTGTCAGATGTTGGGTGGCCTTCAGTTCAATTCAATATGGGGACAAATCATGACTCCTAATGAACCTTTGACAGTTTTCTCAGGGTAAACTTCAACAGCTTCATAATGTAATTGGAAGAATTGCGATTATGATGTGACAGTGTGTGAAGGTGACACGTTTAACCCTGTTGTGTGGCTTTTTGATTTGGGTGACCTTGGCAGTTCTCTGGACACATGAGTACCAAGCAAACAATTTCATGGCCTGTAGTGTGGTCTGCTCTGTACCTTGCACCCCTGCAGGTACTAGAAGACAGAGCTGCTGGTTTTGAGACCTGAATGTTGCCTATATTATTCTCCTGTGTAAGTTGCAACAAGGACAAGTCTCACAGGAGAAGCCAGGCTCAGGGACAGGTCATTTGGAGCAATCCTTCCAGAATTTGATTGGTAAGGGTCATGAGCAACCCAAGGTAACTTTGAGCTACCTCTGCTGTGCAGCGACCTCCAGAGTCCCTTCAAGCCTGTATTTGAGTCTTACACAGCATTGGTTCAGGATCAGTGTCTTTTCCCTTTTCTGTGTAGAAGGCTCCAGCAGTGGTAGTCTGGAAGTGATTCTGTATAGACTTTTGTCCCAGCTTTTGCATGAGTTGAGTGGGAGATCAATAGATGCACATCTCCAAAATACTGCCATGTTTTGGGGATGAAAACATTTTAGTCGTAGCAGAGTTGAATAGGTATATAGGTGGATGCTATGCAACTGTTATGAAGCATTGAATGCGACAGTTTTAAAAATCAATCTCTCTTTACAGGTGCAGGAGTTCTCTGGGGCCAATAAAGAGAAGCTGGAAGAGACCATCAAAAGTCTAATCTAATCTCCAGCCATGGAGACATTGAAGCATGACTGCTTCGGCTAAGTTATAGCCTCTAACTTTTCTACTTAAAAAAAAAATCTAAACAAGCTAGCTAGTGGTGGAAACTATCCTCCAGATCTATATAAATGACTACAATAAAGTGTAAATTCTTCACTTTCAGGTATTGCCTTGTGTTTCAATGAAAATGAAAGGAATTTTGCAATGTCATCAAGGTGTCAGTTTTTGATGTGTTAACGGAGTACTGTCTGGATACAAAGACTCTTGTAAAATGCAGCTTGATCTATTACTGGGATATTGCTGGGGGTGGAAAATTGTGGTGCATGGGATGGCAATGACAGTTGCTTTAGGAGAAGTCTGCTGCCACTTTACTTTTGGGTGGTAGTTGCCAGGCTGTAATCTGAAGAGTGGTAGTCTGGCTTGCAGGTATGGAAAGGGGAGTTTAGGAGTTGTAGAAAAGAGAGTGGTCACTGGGTGGGATAGGTTCTTTCTTTTGTTGCCTCTTTTTAGCTAAAGATTCTTTTAAAATCTGTCAAGCTTCATTTTGGACTTCAAAGCTAAGATTTGGCTTTGTATTAAGCATCAGAACATAATACCAGTCCTACCATGGAAGTGTAAGGTAGGACTTGAAGCTGCTGCCTTTTTGCTCTTTCAGTTTTGCCTTGCTGTTGGTGTACCTTTTGGTTCTATTAGTAGCAAGGTATGTTTAGTCTCAAGAGTTGGGCTGCTTTGTTCCTAGGCAATAGTCTGGAACAAATGACTGAAGAGGTAAAAATTGTAGTGTCTTAAGCCCAAATAATTTAGATTTATGTATTCTTGTCATCTTCATTTGACTGCACTATTGCATTCTTAGAACATACTGGACACTTCTATGTGCTGCACAGTAACCTGGACGCTGCAGTCTTTCAAATCCGCATTGGGCTGTCTAGAGTAATGCTGACCTGCCAGCCTCTGTGTACTATTCAACTACTCTTCCCAGGCTCACCAGAGCAGAACTGCTGTGTTTTTCTGCCATATCAAAATGGCTTTCTTGCTGGCTTGGGTGTTGTCCTGGATAAGAATTCAGTAAATGAGGAAGCAGGGCTGTAGCTAGCAGCTATGCCTAATGCTGTGGTTAGCACTAGGTGAGCTGTGCTGCTCATTGAGTATCAGTGATGAAAAAGGAAGACTGCCTGCTACATATGCATACAACATGGGATGAGTGGGCCTCTTGTCCTTGTGTTAAGGAGCTCATGTGTGACTCAGCCTTACGCTCATTTCACAAGCATGCATGAATTTCCTGGCTCTTGAGGACTGGGGGCCTTCAGCAGCCTGCTGCATATGTTACCTATTTGAAACAAGACTTTTCTAGTCTGAGAATTGACCACACCCTTTAGTTGAGGATGAGCCATCAAGGATCTTTTTGGATGTAAGCTCTGGGTTGTGATTATGCAATAAGAAGGACATGCAAAATGTTTTCTATGCAGCTTTGGCTATTTGAGAGGAGTGCAGCTGTGTGTTTAAAAGACTGATCACCCAGGAAAGAGGGAGACCACCACCCTAGGTGGTGCCATGGGCAGGCTTGTGGGAAGAATAAAATGAAGCTGGAGCAGGAAGGCACCATTAACACCACACCATCTGCAAATAAGCATGGCTTTTAAAAGCAGTTCCTGGCTGGCCTGCTTATTCTCTTTCTCTGGGCAGTAGCTGGGAGCAAGAAAGGTTTAAAAAAATATCTCTGGTGAAAAGTCCAGGTGAAGTTCAGGAGAAGCCCATAACATCCAGCTTCATCTTTAAGAAATAAGGAAGCTACCAAGATGTGCTGCAACATACAGTGTTTCTGCTGAGGTGAGGCCAGACCAGGTTGTTACCTACTGGAGCAGGGGAAAGGTGCAGTTAATGCTGCTCATGTGTTGAGTTTGACTTGATGCTCTTAATGACACTCTGCAATAACCTTGAAAGATCCAAGTAACAGAGAAGTGACTGGAAATTCAAGATAGGATTGGGAAAGATCAGAAAGGCTGGAATAACTCTGGTGCTGAAACTGGGGGTGCAAAGCAATTCTTACAAGTGCAGTTAGTCTTCAGCTTCCTGAGCTGCAGTATCTTCCAGTTCTGAGAGCTGGCATGTAGGCATAGCATGACTTTAAAGGAGGTGTTCTTTAAGGCTTGGCTGTTTGAGGAACATTCAATGAGGATATGTGTGTTAGCTAAACTTTCCCTTTAAAGGAACCAGCAAGCATATTCTTTCCAAATGCGTAGTTATGCCAGAATCTGAGTGTTTGAAGTTGGCCCTTGTCATTACAGGTGATTGAAAGCAAAGCCTAATGGTTATACCTAGCTGAGATGTAAGGAGTCTCAGTTCCTACAGCAACAGTGCCCCTGCTGGGAGGAGAGAACCCCAGTTCAGGATGGGAACTGGACTGAGTCTTCCAACAGGCAAGAACATGGGATTTTGGCCTCTAACAAACCTAGATGTAGCAAATAAATGTTTTGCCCTAAATGGAATGGGTACAAGTAGCCTTGCTAAAAACTTGGGCTGTATGCCCTGCCACATGGGTGTTAAGTAATACTCTGGAGGGCTCAGTGGGTGCATTTATTTTTTTGCTTCTTGTTTTTCATTTGAAGGAGTGAGACCAGTATTACTATATGCTAGAGAGTAGTGCAGCAGAGTCACTCTTTCATTGAACTCTGTGATCTGCTGTTTGCATGAACAGAACTGGCTGCTTTGGTCCAGTGATCTGAAAAGATGCCTTCAAGAGGGAAGTGGTAGATGGCCAACTGACTTGAATGTTTGGAAGAAACCTGATGTACATGGCAGAGAAGAAACAACATACAGAGGTTTCTTCTGGGAGTCAGGGCTTCAGGAAGAAGTTCTCCTCCCCTCAGGTAATGACTGCAGTCTTTCATTTGGCTATGAAATGGCTGGGATCTGTGCCTTGCTGTCAAACCAGTAGAGCAAGGTGCTTTTGTCTGCAGGCCTGTTACATAGCTTACTTTCTTAGAGTGGTCTGGCTGACAGGAGGAGAAGTACTTCCTTGAGCACAGCAATTGGAATACATGGCTGGAATAACTAGGCTTAATGAGACAGGACTAACGATGGTGAAAGGGAGGGCCAAGAGGTCACAGTGACTGGACAAGGGAACTGTGTGTGATTAGATTGCAGTGAAATAGTGACACTCCTTAACTCCATCCATGTGTTCTGAAACTGCCATCAATGCACTTGGGGAAGGAGTCTCTTCACCACCCATGCACCTCTTCCACATCTTCTCTTGCAATAGTCAGCTCCAGTTAACCGTCTGCTCTTCATTCTTTCCTTGACCTGAATGAAGTTAGACTTGGATTCCCCTCCAAATGATTCCAATAAGAGTATTTGTAATTACTCTAATGTTTAAATTTTTACTCTTCATTCATCAAAACTAGCTGGATCTAGCAAGAACAAAAAACAACTTCTGCTTTACCAGTGCCAACAAACTGTGGCGTAGCAGCTCTTTTGTGCTGTGCTCTAGGACATGCAGCTTTCAGCCACCCAAGGAATTGGCTTGAGGAATATGCTAGTGAAATTCTGGCTAGACTAAGTCGGTAGCACTGGTCCCTGACCCTTGGTGAAGGGTGGGAGAGACTGACTGGTGGGTTGACCTTGGCTGGCTGCCGGGTGCTCAACAAGCCCCTCTTATCACTCCCTTCTTCAGCAGGATGGGGAGAGAATGACAGAAAAGCTTGTGGCTTGAGGTAAGGACAGGGAGATGACTCAGCAAGTACAGTCACAGGCCAAATGGACTCAACTTGGGGAAATTAACTTACTGCAATTACATGGAGTAGGATAATTTGAAATAAGAATGAATCTCTAACACCTTCCCCTACCTCTCCCTTCTTCACAGGCTCAGTTTCACTCCTGGCTCTTCCACCTCCCCACCCCTGAGTGGTGCAGGGGGATGGGGGTTGTGGTCAGTTCATAACATGTCTCTGCTGCTCATTCCTCCTCATGCTCTTCCACTGCTCCAGCATAGGGTCCATGGGATACAGTCGCTTGGGAATGGACTACTCTGGCGTGGGTCCCCCATGGGCCACAGGTCCTGCCAGAAAACCTGCTCCAGAGTGAGCTCCTCTCCACAGGCCAGAAGTCCTGCAAGGAGCCAGTTCCTCTGTGGACTGTCCATGGGCTGCAGCATTCTTTAGGCACATCTACCTGCTCTGGCATGGGGACCTCCATAGGCTGTAGGGGCTCATTAGAGAGGACTCAGCTTTGGCCAGTGTGGGTCTCTCTTGCATCTGGCTGTCACTGGCTCTGTCTGATGTCGTGGCAGCTTCTGGTGTCTTCTCACAGAAGACAACCCTGCCGGCCCCACCCACTACCAAAACCTTTGCACGTAAACTCTAATACATTGACATGTTGACAACAGGTAGTGCAGGACTGAGAGGGCAGCAGCCTTAGCGGAGGCCTGGCCATGGCATGGCATCTCTGCCCTTCATCTGAAGCAGTAACTGTATACAAACTCTACTCCAGCTGCTGAAACCTTTATTTGTAGGTCTTCCTCAGCCAGAAGACCAAGCACAAAACTGTGGCAGAAGAGTTGTCTGATAAGGTGCTCTGGAGAGGCAGTGGGTGCTGTGCTCAGTCTAGCTGACCAGAGGTTGAACCATACTGTGGCATCCTTATTTTCAGTGGAGGTTTCATGCAGGTGAGAAGGATACCCAGCCAGATGCCTCCAGATTTGGTAAGGATCAACTAGATGAGTTTGAGGAACTTGAAAAAGTCTTGCAGAGATGTCAGGGAAGCACAACCACATGAAATGTAATTTTTCCTCCTCTGGAGAGGGAAAGCTGAGACGGTCCAGGTTGGTAGATAGAGAAGGTGAAGAATGCATGGGAGCTGCATGAAGCCTTATCTCTACTGGCTGCTGGCAAAGACAAAATTTGTGACAGGTGCAAATCTCCACAAGGTGGCAGTGACTGTCTACTTTTATACATATATTTATACACACATGGGCTCTGGGAATGCCTTGTGCTTTTCCCTCTTGTGACAGCACTGGGGTGATGGTAGTATGTCTAGGTAAAAGGCTAGAGGAGAGTGCATGGGGGGTGGAATCCCATTATCCAGGTGGCACCATCTGCCTGGCCCCCAGGAACTGGAGCATCTGGGGTGGGGTGGATGTGGCAGAGGTGTGAACAACTCTAGGGAGGTGAAGCAGCCAGGCATTGGATCCAATGGCATCCACAGAAGAAAAGTTTTAGACCAGGCTTGGGTCATGTACCCTCCACTTGAGTCAGTCCACAACATTTCCTCAGGGAAGCAATTAAGTCTGTTTTTTCACCTTCCTTTGCATGTTTCTGGTTCCTCTGAGAGAGGAACCTGGGGGAAGAGCAATGGCACCATGAACAGTGCTCGGAACTGTGAAGCCTGCTGATAAGAGAAATACCGTGATCAGATTTAGCACCCCTTAGCAGGATGGCACCAAAGGCTTTCAGCTTACTAGGAAGCAGAGCCCATGTTCAGCTAGTGATGAGGGGCTGAGGATAGGGACAGGAGGCATCTCCCCATGCTGTAGGTAATGGCCAGCAGCAAGCTAAGTTGTGAGGGATCTGTTGGAGCTGATGCTGGGTGGGGGTGTGAGAGATGAACAGCTACAGTCAGGTGTTGTGGGAGCAAGGTGAGAGCAAAGCATCTGAGGTATGTCTTGCTCACTTCAATACCGGCTGCATCAGAGATGTTGGGGGTTTAAGGTTGGACTTGACTCAGCTGGGGAACAGGGCTCACATGAGAATGGATGCTGTGGCTTTGCCGTGTTGTCCTGACCCCTCCTGTGGGCACTGACCCTGGAACACCATGAGAGAAGCTCAGCATGCAGCAATGCACTGCAGGAGTAGCTCCTTGGATTCAGCAACCCACAGCTCTTTGCAGCAATTCCCAGGGCCTCCTGAGGCCACCCTTGGTGTGGCAGGCCATGGTGAACTCAAAGCTAGTCCCCACTGTGTCCTAAGCTCAGGCGGGTATTGCCAGCAGCCCCAGCCTGAATTTCCTTGGGAACAGGACACAGAGGTTAGAATGTTTAGTAGCCTGGAACACCTCTGATCTAGAAACTTTCATTTTGCACAGGCAAGCATAAGGCATTAAGTGGTTAAACCACTGCTCTAGAAATAATGATATGTATAAATGAAGAGCTGTTTAGGCAACAGATGATGAAGCCTGCAGCTGTTTACATTTAAGATTATTAAATAAACTCTTCCTCTTGCTCTCATATATTACATCCTCAATGAACTGGGATCCTAAATGGCCTCAGAAATCCCACTGCCAAGCCTACTTGCTAAGTGTCACTTAGGCAGCAGCACAGACATAGCTACGTGGACTGGAGAAAAACAGCACAAAAACACCAGAGATGACTACCAGCACAGCCCCTGCTGCAGGGCTGTTGAGGAATGGGCACTGCACCCTGGGCAGAGCTGACACCCTTTCCACCTTAGCACAGACGCACGCAATGGAGGACTGCTGCAGTGTCAGGGAGGACCTAGCCCCAGGCAATCCCTTGCACGCCTTCTGACAGCCAGTGGGACCACCAAGAGCTTGCCCTTTCCCAGAAAGCCTTTAAGCTCAGCTGCAGAGTGATAATGTTAGAGGAAGGGTGATGGCAGCCGCGTTGGCCACCCACAGGCCTGGTGCAAGTGGCCAGAGGACAGGCTGGACCGTGTTGTGAAATGGAGTGGTTTAGACTGCTTAAAGAATCACCTTCAAGGGTATTAGCAAAAATTATTTAATAGGAATTTATAAAAGTGTGACTTCACAAAATTTGATGGCAAGGTTCACCCTATTACTTAATACATGGATTAAGTACAAAGGAAACATACAAAGCAAAATTAAGTTAGAATCAAACTAAAATTATGTATACAAAGACTGAAGATGCAATAAGGTAAAAGAGAAACATACAAAGGAAAATCGAATTAGAATTGATTTGTACAGAGACCGGGAATGTAAAAAGGTAGGGGAGACCCTCCTGTTGAGTTACAAGGTTCAGAGAAGACCTCCTTGCTTTCCAAACTCCTGTTGGAGCTTAGGTGCAGCTGGATCAACTCCTAGTCCCAGACTTGGGCAATGGTTTATGTCTAAAGGGATTATAATAGCAGCCTGAGATTGATTCACAGTTGAATAAAATTCATGACAGTGACTTATGTATAGATTAATATACTTGCTATAGAATATTCAGATTAGTACATGCACGAACACACTAAGAGATATACATATAAGCAAGTAAAAGAGGTATACCTGTTAAAAATTCCCCTTGAGTTCAGTGAAACTATTCACGTCAAACGCCTCAGCATTTTTCTCAACGGGCGAAGGGTTGAGCCTCAAGGAGCGGAGAGTTTCAGCCCAGGTCCCATGGGCTTTGGCAACAGACCTCCAATCTTCACAAACTCCAGAGTTCGTGAGCTCTGAGAGGCATCCCACTCAGAGGAAGATGCTGGTCTCAAAGGGTCTCACTTAGTACTGCTGCTTATAGGTTCATGAGATGATTGGCTTTAGTCATCAGCAAACGAGTGGGATTCCAATAGCACTGCTACCATTTCACGAGTTATGATTCAGATAAAGAAGGCTCCCAGGCTGTCAGAGAGTGACTTAAGATTCAGATAAGGGATGCTCCAAGGCTGTCAGAAGAGGACTGAGATAGGTCCCAAGATTGTCAGGAAATGACTAATTATTCCTACTCCCATCCCCAGCCTCTGCCAGGCAACAGGAGTCCTTGGTACTGTCGGTGCAGCTCCCTGTCTTAGCCGAGCAAGAGTTCCTGGTACAGTCAAGGCATGCTTAACCACCCAACTCATTACACTTGGGCTAAGGCCTAGCGAGTCCCCAGATTCATAGTTCAGCCCAGAGAGAGGGGGGAAATGCACCACCACAGACTGCCATGGTACTACCAATGCTCTGCCTAAAAGGACACATAGTCATGTATTGGCAGAAAGGGCCTATCCCAGCAACACGTTACTGTGCCTTTGCTCTCCACTGGGCACTGGCACCTTGTTCCACTTTGTTACACTGACTGTACTCATAGGGTTAGTTTGCTTCATTAGAGGGGAGAAATACAGAGCTTTTGTGACCCTCACCCTCCCTGGTACCACTGACAGTCTCATTCCCATGACTATCAAGGAAAAAAAAAATTCTGTGTTTTTGATACTCCCTTTTTATTTTCATCAAGACATTATGGAAAAATTCAGGTATCTCTCCATAAGCTTTAGAACTTCAAGGACAACCAAGCTCATGGTGACAAACCACCACAAGACCTCCGGACAGTGCCAGACAATGAGGGATATTATTGCCAATTATTCACATGCTGGCAGTATTCTGGTGTGTAAGAGAAAGCTATTTGCTCCTGAAAATCCAAGTTATGTTCCTCAGTAAAGTTCAGAGGTTGGGGGGGGAGGGGGCAGGGTGTTGGTTTTACAAAAATAATTATGTTTTGGGGGTAAAACAGCTTTGCAAAATCAGCTGCAATTCATGAAGCATGAAATGTGTACACAGATAGCAAGGGGAACGTACAGGTCAGTATTTTATGAGACAGCAGGCTGAGCCAGGATTATTCTGACAGACAAATCTTTCTGCAACTCCGACCACGGGGCAGGAACTCCATGAAGCTATATTTAGTTTCTGCCCAAATCACAACTTAACTTGAAACAAGAGATCATGAATTCACTGGACTTAAAACAATTCAGTATTTTAAGACTTGCAAGCCCTCTGAAAATTTCCGAATAAAAATGCGCTAAACAATAGCATACCTCTAAACAGTGGATCTGAAGCCTACTGACAACAAACTCCCTTTTCTGGTTTATCATTTTCCATGCTGTGCAGTGGTATTAATCCACAGATCTTTCTCAGAGGCCAGCTGAAAACCACAGCACTGGAGCTAACCCAAACTGGCAGTTTGTTCTCCTCAGAAAACCCTATAAAGCAACCAGAACCTCTTCCCTACTTGTACCAAGATGCAGTATTTCCCCAGTGGCCAGTCAACCTGTATTTCAGGACATGTGTTTTGTTCAGCCCACTCAGCAAGTTTTGGTTGGTCTACATCTTAAGTAAGTGATCTCTTCTTGTTGACAGACAGAGCATCTAATCCTAGCACTGCAAAGACATTGTAGCCACTTAGGATTCCTCTTCGCAGATCAATGAGACATAAAAATTAACCAAGCTGTCCTCCACAGTGGTTGAAGATGGTTCACCATCACCTTCAATACCTGTCTGTATCCCATACTAACAGGTTCTTGTTCTGGCTTTTTCAATACATTTATTGTTGCTAACCTGTTTGTCTCCTTCACTCAGCACCAATTTAACATAGCTAGGGCCAGCATATTGACCTCATCTTCCAGGAGAGCCAGGGTGAACACTATGGCAAGGTGAACTCTAAGCTTGGACACCAATGGCCTAATTACTCAAGGAAATAAGTGACCTATCTGTATCACCTGTACTGTAAGAGCTCCTGGGATAAATAAGTGCTTGTAGTATTTTAGCCACTCTCGTGTTAACTGCAAGGAAGTAAAGAGGAGGGCATTCCACAAACAGACCTACAAGACAAGCAAAGTATCCATTAACAGATTTATTTTTTCTTTCTATAATCTCAGAATAACTGAGATATCTACATTTCCTGATGAAAGTAAAAAAAAACCAAAAGCCAGCCATTGAGGAAGCTAGGAACCCCCAGGTGTTGTTGGCCTGTATTTTGCTCCTTGATACTGGTTAAAAACATCCCTCTTGCCGAGTTCTGGGCCAAATCAATGGGTAAACATTAGTCATCAGATGTGTGATCAGCTGGCAAAGCTTTTGGAATTGCTTTTCCTTTCTACAAGTTGAGTTGTAGAAAGGTTCAAGCTGCTATTAAATCTGTTAGAGTTCTGATGAAGTTCAGCAGTTTTAAGGCACTTTTTTTTGTGTAGCTTTGGGAAGCAACTCTCAAGTTCTTCAAGAGCAAAGCAACTGGCATATACTTACAATTATTAGCCCAGTTATTAACAGGAAGGTATCATCACCAAATGTCCAGCAAAATGACTGAAGCACACCTTTCAATCAGTGAGTTAAAAGCACTTAACAGAATCACATTCTCCTGCGCCAGTCCCCCAGGAATATGTGACCTTCAGACTTTCACAATGGCTTTTCCAAGATTTTCTCCCTTTAACATTCCAATGAATGCCATTGGCATGTTCTCAAATCCTTCAGTGACTTGTTCATGGCATTTCACTTTTCCCTATCAAAAGTAAGAAAGGAAATTGCTGAGTTTTCATTCACCAGGCTGCCTAGTTTTTACCGTCTTCAGGAGACTAAATTGCAACCAATTTTCTCCAGCTTGTATGTTTCACCTGAAACATGTAAGCTGGCACACACCAGGGTAACTGCAAAACTAGGTAGGCTGTTGTAAGGATCTGCTTTTCTTGCAAGACCTTCTACCTGGAGTCCTAACAGGGAGCAAAAGTCACTGCTACAAAAACACACCAGGACAGATTTAGTGCTACTTGGTCCCCAAACAATGGACAGGTAGGGGATTATTTCCCCATAGTCAGGCCTGTCTCCACCCATACGGAAGTATGGAATTGCAAATCCAAATGATCAAAAGTTGAGCCATCCCAAATCCTCATGTTTGTAAAAGCTAGAGCCTCTTAACCTTTAGTGTTCACACTCACAAGCTTTTCACAGCCATGAACCAAATGTTGAATTCAGCCTCCATTTAGAAAAATAAAATTTAAGAAATTCCCTGTTAAGTCCCTTTAAGGCCCAGCTTCCAATTCCATAAAAATATCGATTCTTGCCAGTAACTTCAGCATGACACTACAATGGAAATCCTTGCTCATACTACAAATGAAAGGAGACTTCTGAATGGGAAATAGAGGAATTACTCAAATATGAAACTCTTCATTGCCAGAGAAGTCTTTTGAATTTCTCTGGAAGCATCCTCTTTCAAAGCCTACATGTATTCTGGAATATATCTAAGTCCACAAGCTAGTATCACAGGTCTCAACAAAGCAGAAGGGATCAGGCATGTTCACTATGGTTTGAGTGTCCCCAGAAGGCTCAAAGACCAAGTCAGGTGGAAGAAAAATATCATGCCGGGACCTCACCTCAACAGCTATGACAAGAGACCCCTTACAAAGAGGGAAGCTGTGGTGTGAGTACGCCTTACAGAAAACTACCCCTTCCTTCCTTCCTTACCTCCACGACCCATTTTAGCAGGGCCTTCAGACCTTCCTCCCAGCGGTTATTCCAGCGGGTCACAATAAATCCTTCCATTCGAAGCTCTTTGAAGATCATTGGAACCTGCACATATGGCCCTGCAAGAGAAAGCAACCAGCAAACCACCTCCAATCTCAGTTCCATTTAAAGTAAGACCCAATGCATAAAGAGAGCTTTTAGCCACTAAAGACCACTGAACCACTTTGTTCCAGCCAAAAGCAACTGCTATTTTTTCCAAACAGAATTTCCAGGACAAAAGACCAAGGATTCATGGACAGACAGCCACCCAGGGAAACAAAGGCCTGATCCATAAAGCTGTGGGGCTAAACACCCACCACTTCTGAAAACAGTTTTATTCAGAAGTAAAGTGGCCTCAGCTTCACCTGAGGGGCTTCAGCCGAGTCCTGGAAATACTGTTTTGACAGCCTGCCAAGCTGTCATGCTCTTTCTAAATCTCCAAAAAGTTACTCACATTAAAAACCAGTTCCCTCAATCATAAAAATGTGATAGTCTCCCCACTCTCAAAAGCCTGTCCCATTTTTAAAGTGATCTGGGAGTCCAAAGCCAATCAGTTGCCAGAGAGAATTCAGACCTCCCATTTCTTCTAGAAGGCAAATTTGGAACAACTAATGTCATTGAAAGTGAATATTCATCTCAGCCACATTTCCCAGTAGTTTCACCAGTAGCTGAAATTTTATGGGAAAAAAAACCCCAAACCGTAAGCTGCCTCATCTAAAAACCCGAGGGAAATCCATTGTCTCAACTGAAAGTACATACTGTGTAAATGGCATCATGCCACCACGCGTGCCTTCTACTGATCTGTATCTGCTTAAAGCCCTGGTGAATCCTGTATTAAGTAGCTTAGTCTCTCCATTTCTAATCAGCTGAAGTTCTCCATCCGATAGGAGTGTGCACAAAGGAGGATGAGTGCATGTACACACAAGGAGTGTTGTCACATTCCTGCTGTCCCAAAGCAGCGGTTAGTTACCCAAATGTACACACATACGTACACTCAAATGGCATACGGAAACAACAAATAAAATCTCAAGAGACTCCCATTACATCTGTCTCCCTGCCATCACCAAACAGGAAATAAATTTAGACACAAGAAAGCAGGCCCACACCTTTCTGAGGCACAGAGTCATTGTACTGAGAGATGGCTCCACAGACTGCAATCCTTCCATATTTCTTCATGTGGTTGATAGCAATACTGGTGAATTCTCCACCCACCTACAAGAACGAGAGCATGTGCAGCATTACAGAGAATCCAGTGTCTGGCATTGACTGCCAAAACCTGCCAGCCTTGCATTGTTGCACCAACAGGTTCAATCAAGGCGCAGAGAGGTGAGTTCCACTACTCCAAAGACTAGGTGGCTGCAGAAACCCTTACACCTTGTCAACATCTATGAGGACTTGATCTCACTCTTCTGAAAAGTAGTTATGAACACCGGGAATCAGTTTTAACTCCCAAACTGCTTCACAGATCTTGGTTTGGAAGTGTTTTGCAGGACTTGCCCTTAGATCCCTCCTCCTAAGGAGCATGTCTAGGGGCACTAAGAAGAACCACCTCTGCATTTCCCCCACACCAGTCTGCACTTTTACCTCTTCACATCATGGTGATGTCAAGTTTTTACTTAATGATTCTCTTCCCCCAAACAGGGATGTGCTGTGCTCAGAAGCTTTTAATGGAGAAAAGCTGTGAGAAAGTTTACTGCTGGGGAGAGCTCTGCACAAAACTTGGAAGTGAGAGGGAAGGGAACAGACGTGACCATGAAATCTATTTAAGACCTTAGCAGCACGGACACAAAATTTGGAAGAGTAAGGCAAAACAACCAGGAGTTCCTGCCACAGGGGCAAGTGCTTTGCATTCACATCAATTGCCAGGGCAAGGCGGGTGCATTGCAATCCACACAGAACGACGGTGCCATCATCCCTGGATCAGCAGACAGGCCGCTGAGGGAAAGACATGCTAAAATGGTGATGATGGCTGCCCTTTAAACCAGGTAGGTAGCCTGGCACTTTTAGGCCAGTATCTCAGCTAATACCCCCGTGCCAGGTATTATATTACCAGGTATAATGCATATGG
Organism: Haliaeetus leucocephalus; assembly: GCF_000737465.1. Taxonomy (NCBI): domain Eukaryota; kingdom Metazoa; phylum Chordata; class Aves; order Accipitriformes; family Accipitridae; genus Haliaeetus; species Haliaeetus leucocephalus. The sequence goes on from NW_010973041.1 coordinate 5,784,370, forward strand.
TAGCTATACTAGTAAATGAAAAAAGTCGGGGCTTGTCCTCTGGCTTGAAGGCGAACTGACATGATTTGACTGCATCCACCCTGTTGAACTCTTTTAGCTTCCAAAACAAGACAATCACATTCAAACAGCCTATCAAGAACAGTCCAGCTGTACTTGGCGAGAGGTCAGAAACACTCTACGGGCCACTCCAGCAATTTTACAAGTGGGTCTTGCAACTGTTTTGTTTACAGGTACTGGTGTAGCCACCTGGACCATGTAACGTACGGCCATCCACGCTCGTTCCCCTTCCAGCAACAGCAGAGAACTGCCTGTGGTCCAAGGTGGGGCCAGGAATGGACTAGAGCTCTCTGTTCAGCATCAGTTAAATGTTCACCATGACCCTCACCTCCCCAAAATGTGCCATACTTTCCAGAGAGTGAAGATAAGCTTCTCTCTGTCCATTCACAAACATCACCAACAATCCTGCTTTGCCTTCTGGTCTTTGTTCTTTCTGTTACTACCCAAGTCAGCTGCAGAAATAAATGTGGGAAAGGAAAAGGAAAGCAGTAAGCTCTTACAGACACCATTTCTCAAGGGAAATCAGTATCATGTTCCTGGTGTAGTCTTCAATTAGATGTATACAATATTGAGTTCCTGCTAGAGTTTAAGGAAAATGACAGTCTGCTCAATGCAAGGTCCTCTCTCTCTGAACTCACGTTGTCAAAGAAACAGTCATAGCCATCAGGAGAGGCTTTCCGCAGTGCTTCATCCAGAGATACAACAGTCTTGTAATTAAAGGCTTCATCAAAGCCTATTTTTTTCAGATAGGCAACCTTGTAATCTGAGCCAGCACAGCCAACCACCTTGCAACCCTGCAAGGAAAGGAGAAAAACATGTCTAAACATCCCCTTACAACACAGGCTGACACTCAAAAGAGTGCTGGGTGGAGGGCTCACCCTTAAAGTCAGGCTGTTGTCACCATACGAGTTCCTGAGCTCTAGGAAACATTCAACCAGCTTTGCTACATCTTCAGGAGCTTGCCCCATCTTAAGACCTTACTGTAGGCATGCCTTCAGGGATGCTTGCCCTCCTGATCATTCATGGCCTTGTTGCCCTGTCTCCCAGGTGAGTCTCCTGAGAAGCAAGTATGAGCAGTTCAAGTCACTCACCCCAATTTTAGCGAGCTGCCCCACCACAGAGCCCACAGCACCAGCTGCAGCATTAACCAGCACTGTGTCTCCTAGCTTCATCTTGCAGACCTCCAGCAGACCAAAATACGCAGTGAGGCTGTGAAGAAAAAGAAAGAATGCTCAGTCAGGAATAAAAGACACCAGATAGAGAGATGTGATTTGACCACATTGAACCGAAATATTGTCACAACCAGAACAAGGTTCAGTTTTCCTCATTCCTTATGAAATACAAAAATTAATCCAAACTTCTTAATCTGGCTTTTTACAGCCATCCCAGAAAAAAAAAGACGCTACTGGGAAACAGGATGCTGTGGCATAAGTCTATCTTAGGTGAAAACACCTTTCCTTGTGCTCACTAACTGAAAGGAGAAACAGAGATAATGGTAAGGTGACAACTCAGTTACACACTGGAAGAGAGAGTAAATCCAAACTAGACAGAGGTCAGTAGCCAGCTGGTATCTACCAGATTGAGGCAAAGATTAAATGATACTCATCACAAATCAAAGCTGGCAGAAAAAGAAAAAATGGTGGCAAAACCTTGCTGAACTGACAGGCACACTGCTCCTGAGGACTACTGTGCACAGCTATGGTTGCTGAGTGAATAGTAATCTGTAGGAACCACTAAAGTTTAGCTTAAGCATGTTCTACTGATCATACAAATACTGAATGACATCAGGCTCTGCAAACTTCCTGAAGCAATGTGATCAACTGGCCAAGAATCCCAACAAACTTTTCTTCTAACTTCTAAATTCAAGCTTGGAGCTTCCCGCTTGGTCCAAACTGAAAGGATGAACTGAATCCATCTCGCAGCTGCCTGGAAAAACATGCATCTTGCCTGATGTCAAGATGAAATCTGAGGAGGTCTACATCACATACAATGTTACAATCATTTTAAAGCCTTCAGCGTCAACTGAACTGACCAAGTCTTGGTGTCCCATACAAACTACAGATAAAGAGAATGTGAGAGACTGCAGTAATGAATATGGATTCTGAAGCACAGCAGCTCTGTCTGCTGCAGTGCAATTTAAAGGACCTCTATTTTGCTGCACATGACAACAGCTGCCTTTTGCTATTTTGGGGGCAATTCTGGCAATACGGTGATAGCAGAAGAGCCCAGTCAGCAGAAGCAGACTAGTCCAGATGCCAGTCACTTTTGAGTCTTTCCACTGAGGTTAGTTCAGATTGAACTTGATTCTTTGCAGCCCCTCCTGGATCCTCTTCCTACCTTATTACAGCTCCTCAAGGAGAGGCACCATAATCTCCAAGGCAAATATCCTCTGATCTAAAGGACGAGCCAAACTTCAGGCCCTCTACAGGGTAAGGGCATCCAGAAGCACACATGTTTTTTACCACAGTGAGCAGACAACATGCTCGTAGAACAAGACAAGGGAAAAAGGTCATACAGATAGGCAGAAACATCCTGCACAGCAAAATCCAGGGCATAGTTGCCTTTGCATCTCGAAACTCACCCTGGCATGCCAACCGTCCCAAGAGCCAGAGATTTGGGGAGTGATTCTGGCCAACTGGAAGGAAGGAGTTGTAGGTCTTTCCCATCAGAGATGAAATGAGTTCTCCAGCCACTTCTAGCCACAACAAAGGCCCCCACTGTGAAAGCAGGATTATTGCTTTCTACAATCCTGTTTAGAAGAAGATTAAAAAAATATAAAAGAATACCCTGTCAGAGACAAATAATTACTGGCTCTTCCCTCCTTTATTGCTGTTGCTGTGTGATGCAGGAGAAAGGAAACATTTCACGTCAGAACATTTAGCCCACACCTGCTGATGCTGTAGGCTTCTGATGCCTTTCCTGAAATGTCTACAATCTCTCCTCACCAGGGGGATACTGGGCAAGATGATTCTAGACTCAGCCCTGCCCACAACAAATCCAATGTTCCCACATGGGTGACGACTTTTTTTTGACTAGCACCAGTCTGGTATGAATTCAGACTAGGCTTCTTTGACTTAGAAGGCAGAAAGAGGATGCTGGCATTATAGGGTGGAAAAGCAAGAAGTCACAGATAGGCTGTAAGAAGCAGTTCCGTTCTCAGACAACCTGCACCTCATTTAAAGGTTGAAGATCCTGAGGATGGAACCTCTTGGGGTAACAAAACCAGACAGAAAGCAGTATCTAATAACAGGGAGAAGTTCATACTTGTGGTGTCTCTACGCCAAATGAATTCAACTTTCTTAGCCCAATGGGAAAATTACGTTGGGAAGGGGTAGGTAAGCAGCTCTTGGAATATTGAAAACAGCTGGCCTTCTGTTCAGCAGACTTGGTTGTTAATTTATCCCAGCCCTCAGTGTTCCTGCAGAGAAACATGAGAGTCAAAGGCCACAGGTGTTCCTGTGCAGCAACTTAAGAAGCAGCACAGCATGAACAAGCTGACAAAGGAAAACATCTATGTAGCTAAATTACCACAAGCTTGGGAAAGGATGGATTTAAGGTTAGATAACCCTTTGGCTAGAGCTGTATGTTAGGCGATGCTGAGGTATTCTCAGTTGGAGTAGATAACATGCATGATTTCGGGCATGCAATTAACTAGCACATCAGATTTTAAAATGTGAAGCTGACACTTATGGCAAGTGCAATGGTTGGTCCTTCATACCTCTGCTTATAGAAATTTCCACTGAAAACATTATAGCCAGAAATAACATATAGCTTGTATCAGAGGCCTAAATGGTCTCCAAGAAGGCAAAAGAGGTTCTTGGAGGAAAAAATACATTCCAACCAATTACAGATAGGAATACAGTTGCAGAAGTATGTAGACTGAAGTCAAGAATAGGTAATACAGGCTGCAGATGTCTTGAATATCAGTACATTCCTTCGAGATCTGCAATGCATACGGATAACAAGAACTGAAGATCTTACCTGGCAACCTGTGTCCCTATCATTATGTCTCCTTCCTTCATGTCCCTTTGACTGTAAGGTCTGTAACACAGGCAGAGATGGCTTACTGTAAGCAACTTTAATGATGTTCCAGATACACTGTGAAGTGGTAGCTACTGTCTGATCCAGAAAGAGAGCATAAGCAGTGATGTTGAACAGATCGTAAAGAGCTTGTCATTGTAATGACAAATCTGGATGTTTTCCATAGCCAGCTACTTGAGCACCCCATCTTGAATGAATACTGGGCTAGAGTGTTGGGGACACAATAGCATTAATCTTCCCAGCATGGTCCACCACTATAAGAAGCCTGAGACTCCAAAGAACTACGATGCTATGGTCCACCAGGCTTCTTCAAATCACCCAGTCTCCCTGTGCTTGAACCACCACGTATTAACATGGGCATATCAGCAATTTCCTACTTAGAATATGTATCCTATCCTGGTTTCAGCTCAGATAGAGTTAATTGTCTTCCTAGTAGCTGGTATAGTGCTATCTTTTTCAGTTTGGTATAAGAATGTTGATAACACTGATGTTTTCAGTTGTTGCTCAGTAATGTTTAGTCTAAAGTCAAGGATTTTTCAGCTCCTCATACCCAGCCAGCAAGAAGGCTGGAGGGACACAGGAAGTTGGGAGGGGACACAGCCAGGACAGCTGACCCAAAGTGGCCAAAGGGGTATTCCATACCGTGTGACGTCATGTCTAGTATATAAACTGGGGGGAGTGGGGGTGGGGGGATCACCACTCACGGACTAACTAAGCATCAGTCAGCAGGTGGTGAGCAATTCCATTGTGCATCGCTTGTATGTTCCAATCTTTTTATTATTACTATTGTCATTTTATTAGTGTTATCATTCTTAGTTTCTTCTTTGCTGTTCTATTAAACTGCTCTTATCTCAACCCATGAGTTTTACTTTTTTTTTTTCCTATTCTCTCCCCCATCCCACTGGGTGGCAGGGGAAGTGAGTGAGTGGCTGTGTGGTGCTTAGTTGCTGGCTGGGGTTAAACCACAGCAATCCTTAAGTACAAGGTTGCTAAGATAAATGAAGCAGCTACTGCAACAGGACTGCAGTGTCCTTTAAGCCCATTGCATTCCAGTGGAAGAGACATGACAAGAAACAGCAGAGTCCAAGAAAAGTCTAGCGCTGCAGCATCATTATCCTAATGTCTGGCTAAATCTGGCACAGCTCTATATTGGGAGTCTTGTAATTTACACACATTTTATAAAAAGCAGACAAAGGCACCTCGGACTCTGGCAACAAGAGTGCTCCCAGCACATTGTTTTTGAGGTTTAAGTGGGAGATCAAATGAGATATCTCAGCCAGCAATTTAAAAAGAAGAAAAAGATATACCTCATGTAAGGATCAACACTGAGAAACACTGATTCAAGCAGCAACTCTGCAACAAAAGATAAAGCAAATTCCTGGGCATTAGCAGTGCAGTAAAGCATAGTTTCTACAAGTCAGTCTTTCAACAAGTGATATGAATTCCTGACAGCTCAAAAACCCCATATCCCATCATCCTTAGGGAAAAACTACCAGAAGCAACTATTACATTCATTAGCTTTGTCTGGATTATCGCTGTGCTGTTAAAAAAGACACCTTCTGTAGTGTATCTTTAGGAGGCTAGCTTCTCATCAACTCCTTTTTTTTTTTTTTATCTGCCTCCTGTCTCTACAGAAGGCTCCAAGAGGCCAGACCCCCTAAGCAAAATACTAACTTACTTTCTACTCCTATACAAAATGCCTTCCCATCATTCAGCCAGCAGAGGGTGGTAAGAAACCTTGGCACAGGTCAAATACAAACACTTTGGTGCCTTAAACAGAAAGCATTAGGCTATCTTTCCAGGTAGCCTAATGCATCTTACTGTTTCTAATGCCACTAGTTCTTGTGAAATAAACTGTTAAACAAATTTTAATTTATGTTTTCATTCACACAGCAGTTTTAGCTGTTCATCTACACCTAATAACACTTTTCATTGCCTGTGCTGCAGTGGTCTTGCTAGTACCAGCTAGAAATATATTCAGATATAAATATTTTCCCATTACTCAGAGCAAGCAGGAAAAACAATCAAGGCCATGTAATGTAACAATAAAGGCCATCTCTTTTAAAAGTGTTACTCTAGTACGAAGCTATGCCTCTTCTTGCTGTAGAGATTACAGTGGAAAGGAAGAAATTACTCCATGTTCTTAAATACTCACAGGCATGAAATTTTTAAGTGTGTCTGAATGCTATAGAAGTACACATGCTATGAAAACACTTGAAAGTATATGTAAGAAGGAATCACCTTTCAAACCTTTAAGTTGTAAACATAACTAGTACTTTAATGCAATTTCTTTGGCACACCTTCTAAACTCGAGTAAATTTTGCAAAGGACAAGTGGTGGTGTGAGGCTCAAGACAGCATGGTACAAATGTCCATGTGAAGCCAAAAATCAAGGTTCATTATTTTATCAACAGCTCTTGCATATTTTAAGTTATCCTATTCCCTACCCTTTTCAAAACAGAGAAACACGGGAATAAATAAAGCCTGTGCCTTTTTTACTCTTTTTATTCACTCTCTCTTGCTGTCACAACAGGTCAAATATAACAGATAAGCACTGGCAAAAAAATAGATATTGAATGCAGACAGAATTCTTGCCTTGTTGCTTCTTAAAATGAAAGACCAGCCCACACTGACTCCAGCCCCAAGGCCTCCCAGCTGCAGGCTCCCTCCCACTCCAGTCACTCTGCTGTCCCCCAGCATATCAATACCTTCTCTATCAGCATGAAAAACTCCAATGAAAACCTCCTCCCGGAACCTACCATCTTCTCCAGGTTTCTCTAAAGGATTTTGCAAAATAAAGTAGATGAAAACCTTTCACCACTAAAGCATGCTTGCGTTTTACTACAGTTACCTCATTTGCTCTGTCATGGTTCACTCCTCTCTTTCTAAATTAATCGAATTCTGTCTCCTTGTGGCTGTCGGTTTTGAGGGTGTATCACTTCAGCAATATTCTCCAGTAAGCTTTATTTGCAAACACATTCGAACGCCTTTGCCATCAAGTATTGTGTGTGATTAGGCAGCGTGAGACTGTGAAAGGCATACTGCTGCTGCGTACTGGAGTTAGAAGAGCTCAGCCACTGCTTCTAAGGGTATTGTCAGAAGGCAGCGTGTCTTAAAACCCACCAAACTCATCAGCATACATGTTCTTGAGCAATTGCCCTTCTCTGTTAAGGTGCATGGCTTGCCACAAGCCGTGCCAACCCATTTTTGAAAATCCAAGCCAGAGAAATGTACAAACAGTTCTACAGATGCACAGCCATTCATCAGCAATCATACAACCTCCGGAAAAAATAAGAACGGGTGGTACTCCACTCACCTCCATCCTTTAGGTTTGGCAGCTCTATCTTTTTCAGGTCGAAGTCACTGGTTTTGGGGAATCCCTCAAAATGCTTCTTCAGAACCCACACCTTGGCAGTCACCATCCTGTGCAACAAACAGCAGGGCCAAAGAGTGCCTGTCAGAGACGCCCAATGTTGCTGGGCTGCTCATGGGGGCTGGTTTAGACTTCATGAAGCAGAACAGTATTTTCATAACATGCCATTACACAAGACAGCCTCTGCTTGCATCCTGAGGCATTATCGCTGGATCAGGAAAATATCTGAAGAGCCCTCTCACTGCCTAAGCAACCCAGAACTTCCTGTGACCTGCCAGACCTGCCTGCCTGCTGGTAGCAAGTCCTGGTGTGGGAAGTCAGCCCCAGCAAGATGTACGGCTCCCGCTCTAAAGAAACTGAAGAGGGAAAATCTACTAGTTTAAGGAGAAAAAAAAGCATGGAAGGAAAAGAACCAAAAACACTTAAACTCACTCTTTCGCTCCGATTACATGGGGTGAGTACTGAACCTAAACTTTTACAAGCTTGAATCAAAGTGCAAGTGAGAAATACAAAGGTAAGAAAGACCTCTTTCTGTGACACCCCATATGTTGAAAGAAAACACGTCTCCAGTTGCCAAGCTCAGGGCTTGGAACTGGGAGCACATTGTCACCAGCATTTTCCATACAAGATGGAAATAAACAAATGACTTGCATTTTTTTTACCTTCACAGCCCCTTTTTCCTTCCTATAAGCAAGCACATCAACAAGGCAAAGAAAGAAGTTTATACTTAGAGCACGCAGGTGGAAAACTGTGTCTTCTGCTGACAAGGCGAGTCAATAACCTTTGCACCGAGCTCGGTGGCTGGATTCCTTCAGTCACACACACCTCCTGAAAGGCAAAGACATCTGCTTTCGTCAACAGAGCAGGTACCACCCTCAGTCCACTCTCCCAGGAGCAAGTCTAAGTCCTCAGTAAACCTGGCACAGGGGCACACCCAGTGTGATTTACCTTTCTCCTATTGAGATTTGAGATTATCCTTAAAGACCGCTCCAATTCAGCATGCAGCCAGTTGCACAGGAATGTTCTGCAATATGCTAGGCTAAATATACAAACCCCACAGTCCTAGAAACCACAAAATACTGCAGTCTGGAGACAGAGACTATCCCCCGCAGCAGGAGTTTCTTCAAATCACATTTTACAAGTCCAGCCCTAAAACTCTTAAGAGTTCTGCCACTGAGGAAAAAACATCTAATTAAAAATGAATATAAAATTCATCGTTCAATCCGTCATTTAACACAACAAACAATCCATACATTCGCCACTACCACAATGGAACACTATTATGACATTTAGATAGTGAGATGTCTGCAGGCTCTCAAGACATCTGTACCCGCGTTGTGTGCTCTGACATCTTCACTGTTCCCAATGCACGCACCAAAGGATCAGAGCTTGTGTGGCTATGCCTCTGCATGCTGGGATCTCTGTGCGTTGCAGAGCCACGTAAAGAAGCAGTAGCAAGCTTTGGCATTTTGCCTCAACTGCGTTGCAATGAGGCATGTGGCATGGCAAAAAACTGTCCAGGTGTTGTCCCACAGGTGGGGTCGTTTACCCGGTGTGGGAAACGCCAATATAGACACAGAGCAGAGGTATTTTGTTCCAATTCATGTTTGCGCAAAGATGGGGGCTAGGTGGTAATCCACAAAGCTAGCACCCTGTATTCACAGTTTCTATTGGGTTAAAGTTTCACGCTTCCACAGTGTTCTTTTATTCTACAGTGCGTGTGAGTGTGTGTGTGTGTGTGTTGACTTGGTGGTCGTGATCTCCCCCTGCCACCTTTACTTTTCCTCCAGTTATCAAAGATTTTTGCTGACTTCATGCCTATTAGCAATTATTCAACTTTTCGGTGCCTCCTGGGGTAGGATGTTCCTTTCTTATCAGTCTTTTAGTTCTTCTTCAGGGGCACAGTCGTTAGCAAGGCATGCCTTGTGTATACAAGGGTATCTTATTTCAGAAGACCTGTGTGGTCTTCTTAAGTACATCACTTCTTAAGTACATAATTTCTTAAGTACATCACAGGGACTATGTCTTCACCTTTTATTTTTCTTGTGAAAATATTAAAGTAGAATATAAAGGGTGGAAAGTGAGACCAATACATAGCGGCACGTTTAACGACAAAACACCTGAAGACAAAAGTACTAATTAGGAACATAAACCTGAGAAAACAAACAAAACTTTTTTAAAGATGCACAAGCAAGGACCAGGGATAACAGGGCAAGCTCTCAATCACTGAGATAAAAGCAAAAGCCACCAGACCCGGAAACTCATCAGCTCTCAGGAACTTTCTGTAATGCATCAGGGATGTTCCTGGTTCCTAGATGAGAAACAAACACAGCACAGGTGAAGGGTCCCTGCATTAGGAGTGTGTGCTGGGGAAATCACCTACATCAGGACAGGCACATCTTTCACAAAATGGAAGAAGTATCATCAAGCTCACTGTCAAAGCATCCCGCATTCGTTAAGTGAGCAGCCAAAACCAGCACTCCTCACATCCCACATACAATCACAAGAACCAAGGCCACAGAAAACTTACCTGCAGAAATCGCATCTGACCTGCAAATGTTTTTTCTTAAAAAAGAAAAAAAAAAAAAAAAGGCAGGGGGCACCCCCCGGGCATTTCCATCCGCCGCTGTATTTCCTTTGGTATGAACGGTGCTTATCTGTACTTTTCTGTAACAAAAGATACTGCGACACTGCAGCAACAACAAAGCAAACTCAGCAAAGGGGCTCACGGGAGCAAAAGGTGAGTTCAGGGTAACACAAAACTGATCCCACTCAATCGCTTATACACACAAGCACTAAGAGGTGTTTGTGCCAGCAGTGCGTCCTGCATTCAGGAAGAGGTACCCATGTGCTCCAGCCAGGAATGACTGGGTACAAGGGATGACAGCTAGATCGGCAGCCATGCACGTACCCCCGGGGAGCCAACAGTGATTCAGAAATGCTTTGTCTCCCATTCTGTCCCACCTCTGTGAGTCATAGACTCCCTGCTTTTTGTCTCTTTTGTCTGTGTGCAGCAAGGCTCCACCCTGTTTTCTCTACATTCCCACCATCATCTCTTAATAGCTTGATTCTTCACTTTAGTCTGAGTACAGGAACATGCTGTCCCTTGTTTTAGGCCGTCCTTTGTTTCCCCTATCTGGTCCTCTAAAGAAGCTGCACAAAGATGTGCTGTAATCCTGATGATCTGCAATCAGGTGCCATCAATACTGGCCATTTTCTCTCTCTTCCGCTGTTCCTTCTGGTGCTTCCGCACTCAGACTTCCCATTCACACCAATCTTCAAATTCCTATCAAAAATTTCTACTTTTTGTGATACACAGATTTTCCAGCAGAGCAATGATCCCTCCTACAAACAATACGGAAATATTAATTTCACTGAACCATTTTTATTACATTTAGGCCTACCTTTGAGAACAGGACAAACTTTCTGCTGACCTCTTCTCACCTTCTACTGAAATTGCATTATTATAGCCACTTCAAGGCTAGGGATGTGAACGAAAAAGCCCCAAACCAAACAAACAGAAAACAGAACACAGATACATGCTTGATGCATGGATTCACAAACCAACTTCCAGGTTAACAAACCAAGATTATTTTGTACATTTAGATATAAAATCATAAGAACTGATAAGGACGATGTTGCTTAAGCATATTAAAGAACTCTAAAGCATAAACAGCAGTGATGATGTGTTTAAGAAATTATGTACTTAAGCCACCTTAAAAAGGCCACAAAGGCCTTGTGAAACAAGATACCCTTTGTATAAACAAGGCATGCCTTGCTAACGACTGTGCCCAAGAAGAACTAGAAGGCTGGTAAGAAGGGAACATCCTACCCCAGGAGGTGCCAGAAGTTAAGTAATTGCTAATAGGCAAGAAGTCAGCAACGATCTTCGATAACTGGAGGAAAAGTAAAGGCGGCAGGGGGAGATCACGATCACCGACTCAATCCAAGACGAAAAAGATTTACCCCACCTCCGACTCTCCTTGACCATGCGCTGTAGAATAAAAGAACACTACCTTTAATTCGAAGCAGGGAAAACTTCAGCCCAACAGAAGCTGTGGTAGATAAGCAACTACCAATAACAGTTTTGGGGAAGAACTTTGGAAATTAAATATGTATAACTGAACTGTATAAATTGCTTGCCTGTTTAGGCATGAGGTGTGCTAGCTTTGTGTATTACCACCAGGCCCCACCTTTGTGCAAACATGAACTGGAATAAAATACCTCTGCTCTGTGTGTACATTGGCTTTTCACGCACCGGGTAAACAACTTTTGGGACAACAGTGATGCAACATTTGTGGGGTCCAGTAAAAGCATTACTGGACTAAACATGTGATAGCCACCATCACAGCTCCAAGAGCAGTAACCATTGTGCTGTAAAACTACTTTGTTGTGTCAGTGGATTTGAATAACACATTTCTTTTGTATGTTTTCTGTATTAAGTGTTTCATAGACCACTATAAACTTTACTGCAAAGAGGCAGCTACGATAAAAACTTGAGAAAAGACAGTCCATGAAGGTAATAAAAAGACCCTTTTAAAAATAATTAATTTCTAGCAAGTCCCAGGAAAAAATTAAGTTGATGCATTTCTGCCTGATATTCATACCAAAGAACCATGAAAGCTTTTACTGAAGTTTAATTACAAGACAGCATTTATTCTTATGTCCTTCAAACCCTCCCTGTCCTCTGGTATAGCCCATCAAGTTATCAAAAAATGAAGTTTTACATTAATCTCTATCAACTTCTTCCATAAAATCAGACACCTAGGAAAGAAGTAATGGATTGGCGAATCTTGGCTTTATGCACTAACAATATATGTAAGAAAGCAAAGATCCAGCCTGTGTTCAGACACTGCAGTTGGTACAATCTGTAGCAGAGCTGCAAGCAAAGCACCTTCACACAGGTTATCACAGCTCAATCCCCAAAATCAGCATGGGGAAGGAGGTTCACAATTCAGGTGAAAATAGGAGAGAAAAGAAGAGGTGAAAACCAGGATCCCATAGTAAATACTAGCAACTGGAAAAGAAGGTCACGAATAAAAGAGAGGACAGATAAGTCTGAGAAAATTGAGTGTGACTGGAGGCTGAGGAGCTGGTTGGTGGTGCTACCCTAAATCTGGGAATCTTCACATTAAAGTAGAAAAGTAGTAAAGCTCTCAAGGGACCATGAGTCAAACCAGCAAAGTTTACTTTCCTTAAGTAATCCCAACTAACATTTGTATCATGTGTGGTATTGTTATCAACTAATATGTATAATATGATTGAAGTAACCAGACAGCTGCTAAAATCCTGTGTACAGCCCCCATCAGTTAATATTTAAAATAGGGAAACAATAACTAGATATGATTTAGGGTTTAGGAACTAACTACTAGACAATGGTGCTTTATGATTATGTCAGAAAAGGTAATGGATTGTGGCCCAGCCAATAAACCTTGAAGAACTGCTTAGAGTAAGAAGTAGGTAAAAGGTAATTCCTACAGGGGGAGATTGTGACCACCAACTCATTGACCACCTACTCAGATGATACCACCTACTGAAAGGAAGACAATGAAGGAAGAAGACAGTCTGTGCACTAATTTACATGAGAGGCAAAGAAGAAAGAACCAATCATTAAGAGAAATAATAATGAATATGTAAACTGGATAAATATGTAAATTGTAATGTAATACATATGTAATATGTAAACTTAAGTACATAAATGTGGGAATTTTTGAGACAAAGATGTGCTTGCTGTTTTGAGACAGGCACCCATTCATGTGCATCAATTAAATTAATTTGCAAATACCTCGACTCTGTGTGTTATTGGCTTGCACACCAGGTAAACGAACCCCATTTGTGGGATAACAATATGGTTTCCTAGCCTGGGCTTGTCCAAATCTAACCCTGAGGACAAAACTGTCTTAGAAGCCTGTCAGTTACAAAAAAGTTCAATTAAAATTTGGGGTTAGCTTAACAGCTCATCTTGCTGCCAGTCACAATTAATTTCCAGATATGGCTGTGGTACTTGTTTCCTTTTATCTCCATTCTGAAGCAGGAACAGCTATGCTCCCAGCTACATTAGAAGAAAAGCGTATGATTAAAAGCTGAATAAAGTATATATCTCATCTCAGACATAATTAGTTTGTAGATCAGTGCTGAGGAAAAAGCCACCAGTCACCACAACAGCAAAGTTGTTCAAGAAATCATCGTCTCACCTAGTGCCTTTCTTCTGATCCAGTTTACGCAGTCTCCTGCGTTTTACATCTTGTGCTGAGAGAAGAACAGAGTGGCCTTGTTATGCTGACTAGTGATGGATAAGAAAACCTGTATGTTGAAACACATGTAAGATACCAGAGGAAATCGCTTTTGGTCGATCTTGCAATTCCCTGGGAAGATAAGAACTTTAGGCCCTTTTATATAATTTAGCTTAGAAGCGTCAATATGGTTTGTGTTAAAAGAATATAAATCAAGAAAAGATATTCATGAACGTTCTTCAGGATAAGCTGTATCAAAACATGTAAGGTGTCCCACTGTGCAGAATCACTAGAAGAGGGTGAACTAGCGGACAAGTGAGGAAGACTATGGAAGACCACCAAAGATCTCGAGTGTGCCTGCGCCAAGGACATTTACATATATTAATGAGTTCCCAGAATTCAGATGAATATGTTAATTACTTCCAGGAAAAATAATTAATATGTATATCCATTTTGTATATAATCTCAACTGGTGAAAGAATTGGTGTGCACGATAGGTGGAGCGATCCCCCGTGCACCCAGCGCTGCAATAAAGAATGCTTGCTTTCTAAAACTCCAAAATCAAGTCTTAGAGTTTCTGAAGTACTGACTTACGGTAACACTGCAGCATTTCAAAGCAATCTGCCAGGCACCAGCATAGAAGACTTTCTAAATACTTTAAAAAACAAATAAACAAACAAACAAACTTAAAAGCACTTCTTGGCAGTAGAGACTGCCAAGGGAATCATAATCCCCAGGCTACCTCGGGATTCCCCACACATTACAGGATTACCAATTACCTGGGAGCGAATATGGCCTCAAATCATAAGTGCCTGTGAGTTAGCAAAAATTACCTGTTCCTCCCCTCTGGTTTAGCTATTACAGTGCTTTCTCAGGAATTATTTTTTCCTGTGGTGGAAAACAAGGTAAAGGAAAACCGCTTCCATGCTACTTTTGGCAGACACTATACCACAAATATCTGAGCAAGCATGATGCTGCATTGTGAAACAATAAAGCTGCAACTTCACTTCTTTATGCAATGCTATCAAGCCCTGGAAGGAGGTCAAAGGTTGGAGGTGAGTAGTCATAACTCAGTGAAAAGACTGTGCTGCCCTGCACTTTGTTGCAACACTGTAATTCCAACACAGGTTCAACAGTCCTGCAGAGCAAGCGCACACAGGGAGGGGAAAAGGAAAGCCAAGACCTGCACTGAAACAGGTAAGCTGCCCTTCAGCTCTCAGAAATTGCACATAAAGTAAGAATCTTAAGAACTATGTCTGGCAAGACAGAATAAGCAAGAAGGCCACAGATAGGAAGGAAGACAGGACACTGCAGGTGACTTGGGCTGACAAACCAAGCCAAAGCTTCTTGAAGGGCCAGCTGCGATTCCCTGGTCACTGCGGTGCACTCTTAAGCTTCTTTCAAGCACTCTTTCTGTTTCCCCCTTGCTTAAATGTTGATACAGTCCAAGCGCATGCTGCAACATCAGTAAATGCAAATTCCATCAAAGCTGTTGAGACATACTGCAGCACAGTACTTCTTACGTTTGCAGGGACATGCCTGTTACTGCACTACAGATAAGTATTTCATTTGCTTGATTTTACAGCTCCCAAAAACCCCTCCTTTTTTTAAAGCTCCATTAAGCTTAAATTTCTAGAAAACTCAATTTAAATTAAACCCTAAACTTTTGACTACACCAAGCAAGCAATTTAAGGGAAAAAGATAAGAAATCTCAGGCTGGTATCTCATGTTGTGAAGTTACTGCAAGAGCTTCAGGACTTAATAAGCCTGTCCATTGACTGCTCCTTCCCTCATTTCTCACTACTTACCTCTTACAAAGGTTAAGCACCCCTGCCTCTTGCAGTGTAGGTATTAAGACAGCCCTGTGTGCTCAGAAAGGAAGTTACACACTTTCAAGCACTAGCAATCCCTCTGAGGCCCCCTCCTGAATTTCTCGAATATGACAAGGGCAGATACATCCTTGAATGAGATCCTGCTTGTAACAGAAGCAACGAGCTTCTCCCTCAAGAGGAAAACTAGCCGCTTCAGCCCACCTACCATATCTGAGACATACCTGTCATCTGTTACCCCTCTAATACATCCATAGTATTAAGGAGACTGAGACGGATAAATGAAAAGCTAAAGTGACAAGACAGAAAAAACAAAAAAGTGGGAAGTCAATGAGAGTCAAAGGAACTGCAGTGGAAGGGGAGAAGCACAGAGCCGTGATCAGCACCTTTTGAATCGCTGCTTTAGACAGCAGGCAGCATCTGGCAAAAGGGGCCTGAGGACCTCCTCGCTCCTGCAGTGCACATTAGCTCAGCATAGTACGTTACTGTTATATAGTCCACAGTGAGTAAAAATAGGTGCATCTGTGCAAAATGCCATCCTAGGGCTCCCACAGCGATTGGGGCAGAGAAGCCATCCTGCAGTGACACACAGCCCCTGACAAGACTTGCCTCTCACCACTGGTGAACACTGATCACTGGTGTGAACTCTGACTGAGACATTTCCTATGGTATGTAAATGGGAGTGTCCATCTAGCCCTACCAGAGCGGATGCGATACTGGACCTGTTGGTCACCAACACAAGTGAGCTAATCAGTGATGTCAAGATTGGAGACAGCCTGGTCTGCAGTGACCATGCACTGGTGGAGTTCGCAGTCCTGAGGGATATGGGTCAGGTGAAGAGTAAAGTCAGTACCCTGAATTTTAGGAAAGGAAACTTCCAGCTGTTCAAGGAGCTAGTCAATAGGACCCCCTGGGAAACTGCCCTCAGAAACAAGGGAGCAGAACAGAGCTGGCAGATCTTTAAGGATGCTCTCCATAGAGCGCAAGAGCTTTTGATGCCCAGGTGTAAGAAATCAGGAAAGGACGGCAAGAGACTGGCATGGCTGAGTCAAGATGTGCCGGTCAAACTAAAGGCCATGAAGGAAATGCACAGGCAGTGGAAGCAGGGACAGGTATCCTGGGAAAAGTAGAGGGACGCTGCCTGGTTGTGTTGGGATGGGGTCAGGAAGGCCAAGGCGCTTGGCAAGGGATGCAAAGAATAAGAAGGGCTTCTACAGGTATGTCAGCCAGAAAAGGAAGGTCAAAGAAAGCATACCCTCCCAATGAACATGAATGGCAAACTGGTAACAACAAAGAGAAGGCTGAGGTACTCAACAACTTTTTTTGCCTCAGTCTTCACTGGCAACCTCTCTTCCCATACCTCTCAAGTGGCTGGACCGCAAAATGGGGACTGGAGGAGCAAAGTCCCTCCCACTGTAAACGAACATCAGGTTCATGACCACCTGAGGAACCTGAACATACATAAGTCTATGGGACCTGACAAGATGGCTACTGTAGTTGTCAACCACCCTCCATGATATCTGAAAAGTCATGAGAGTCAGGTGAAGTCCCTGGAGACTGGAAAAAGGGAAATATTGCACCCATTTTTAAGAAGAGTAGAAAGGAGGACCCTGGGAACTACCAACCTGTCAGCCTCACCTCTGTGCCTGGGAAGATCATGGAACAGATCCTCCTAAAAGCTCTCCTAAGGCACAGGGAGGACAGGAAGGTGATTTGAGACAGCCAGCATGGCTTCACCAAGGGCAAGTCCTGCCTGACCAACCTAGTGGCCTTCTATGATGGTGTGACTACATCGGTGGACAAGGGAAGAGCTACAGATGCCATGTATCTGGAGTTCTGTAAGGCCTTTGACACAATCCCCCACGGCATCCGTCTCTCTAAATTGGAGAGATATGAATTTGATGGGTAGGCTGTTCAGTGGATGAGGAATTGGCTGGATGGCCACATCTGGAGGGTAGTGGTCATCGGCTCTATGTCCGCATGGAGATCAGTGACAAGTGGTGTCCCTCGGGGGCCCATATTGGGACCTGTACTGCTTAATATCTTCATCAATAACATAGACAGTGGGATCAAGTGCAGCCTCAGCAAGTTTGCAGATGACACCAAGCTGAGCGGTGCAGTTGGCATGCCTGAGGGACGGGATGCCATCCAGAGGGAACTGGACAAGCTTGAGAAGTGGGCCCATGTGAACCTCATGAGGTTCAACAAGGGCAAGGTCCTGCCCTGGGTTGGAGCAACCCCTGGTATCAGTACAGGCTGGGGGATGAAAGGATTGAGAGAAGCCCTGCAGAGAAGGACTTGGTGGTACTGGTGGATGAAAAACTGGACATGAGCCAACAACGTGTACTTGCAGCCCAGAAAGCCAACCATACCCTGGGCTGCATCAAAAGAAGCGTGGCCAGCAGGTCACAGGAGGCAATTCTGCCCATCTACTCTGCTCTGGTGAGACCCCACCTGGAGTCCTGCATCCAGCTCTGGGGTCCTCAGCACAGGAAAGACATAGACCTGTTGGAACGAGTCCAGAGGAGGGCCACAAAAATGATCAGAGGAATGGAGCCCCTCTCCTATGAAAAAAGGCTGAGAGAGTTGGGGTTGATCAGCCTGGAGAAGAGAAGGCTCCAGGGAGACCTGACTGTGGCCTTTCAATACTTAAAAGGGGCTTATAAGAAAGATGGGGACAAACTTATTAGCAGGGCCTGTTGCAACAGGACAATGGGTAATAGTTTTAAGTGAAAAAGAGAGTAGCTTCAGACTACATGTAAGGAAGAATTTTTTACACAGTGAAACACTGGAACAGGTTGCCCAGTGAGGTGGTAGATGCCCCATCCCTGGAAGTGTTCAAGGTTAAGCTGTACAGGGCTCTGAGCAACCTGGTCTAGTTGAAGATGTCCCTGCTCACTGCAGGGGTGTTGAAGTAGATGACTTTTAAAGGTCCCTTCCAACCCAAACTATTCTGTCATTCTATGACCTTTCCTTCCTGCTTTCCTCCCCTCCTCCCTCTATATGCTTGCTTGCTTCCTCAGAAAACATTTTCCTGTGTCTCATGAAGCATCTATCTTCTGCCACCAAGGCACCTGCAGCGTTTCTCTTTCAATTCTTTTCCTGTGTGCCAAACATGGTTTGAGAGTTACAGCCCTGCAGACAATACTCACTTCCAATGAAATGCATACATATACAGTTTGCAGAGCACGGACCTTCCTTCCCTACAAAAGCAGACTATAGCATGGTCCCTCTCTCAAATTTCTATTCAGCCCAGCACAAGAAAACTTGTGAGAGTTAGAGCAAGGATTACATCTCCCACTGGAGTTTAAAAACACTAAATCTGCAGGCTTGAAAGAAAAATACTTGAACTGCCCCCCACACCCACTGTTCGTAGCCCGTCTGCCTTTCCTCTGGTGCTTTGTGAAGATCAGCACCTCTCCAGATGTGCAAGACTAAGTTGCCATGGGGAAGCTTCACACGTTTTCTACTACTACGCAAGCAGAGATTCAGAAGAGAGTCCTCCAGACTTCTGGTTTCTCAGGCTAAAGTTTTTCCCATCTGAGAACCCCGAGCATGCACTCATCTGTTGCCCTTGTGTGCTGAGGGGGATTGCCGCCTTTTAGGGTCTCAGTCTCTACTCCAGGACCTTTCTTTTCAAGGGCTGTAAACCTTAACAGGAATATCAGCTCATGAGAGGTATAGGCTTGAGCAGATATAAACCTTCTACCCCACAAGGAGACTACAGTATCACCACAGAAGAAACAACATCTAGTGTGTATTCAACTTGTCTAGATTAGAAATGTACCTTAGTCCCAGTTATCTGACTAAAGGGAGGTCAGAATTTCTAAATCGCCTGCTTAATATTTGGTCTGGTGTTTAACCCTTGTCCTTGCTTCCCTTCCTGAATTGTAAGATTAGTGAATTTCAGTGTGCTAATCTAAACTTTGACTAACTGACTGGATTTGTCAGCTCACCTGTGGTCCCAAATTTAACAGGAAACTGAGCCACAACCTGCATTAGCTGATCTCAGATGCTATTCATTGGTGCAAGGAAATCTGTGCCTGCTTTAGTCTGAGAGAAGCATGGTTTTCCGCATGAAGAACATTGAAGCAAATAAAACTGCATAAACACAGCAAAGAATAGATATAAACAGGTCACTTATGCAATCTCCCATGGTATCCTTACAGCCACACTGGTGAGATAAATTGGTGCATAAATGCCTAACAAGGTAAAGGACTGCAGGATTCTCCTCAGTGGGACAAAGTCCAAATTGGCAGCCCATTATTAGTGGCATCCCTCGGGGATCATATTGGGAGCCATAATGTTTGATGTCCTTATAAAAGACCTGGACAGTCATGACCTTGAAGGAGAGTCCTTCCCCAGCACTCTGAACTTGGACCCAGCTGCAGTCGGAGCACCGTGTTGAGTTCTCGGTTCCCGAGTACAAGAAGTCACTGATATACTCAAGCGAGTCCAGTGTAGGGTCACCAAGATGATGAAGGGACTGGAAAATGTAACAGATAAGGAAAAACTTGAGAGAAATGGCTTTGTTCAGTCTCCAGAAACAAAAGCTATGGGGAGATATACTGCTTTCTACATGCTGTTTCGTAAAGCAGTATCGAGAAAAAGGAAACCAGCTCATCTGAGGGGAGTGCACAGCAACAGGATAAGAGATGACAAATGTATTTTACAAGACCGTCTTTTCCAATGATACATGGAAAGTTGTGGGATTTCCCCCCCCCCAAAAAAAACCCATGACAGGGTCAGATACTGAAATAGGTTGCCTGAAGAGATTGTGGAGTCTCCATCTTTCAGAATTTATACAACTTCACATGCTTGCGAGCAATCTGATCTGTCCAGTCTGGCTTTGCCCATGTGTACAGAGTACATGACCTCCCAAAACCTCTACCAACCTAAATGATTCTGTGACTATATAATGGCAACCAGTGCTCTTAATTCATAATAAGCTCTTGGTACAACAACTAGTTCTTATTTCATATGAACAAATATGAGCATGAACACCTTAAGAATTAAATCAATATTAGGAGCAAGCAAAATGATAATTTCTTATTTCTTTATTATTGTTGTTTTTACTTAATATTTAGCATGTTTCTACAGCACACTCTTCAAAATACCTAAGAACCAGAAAACTCTCACAGGAGATTTATTCAGGGTGTACACACCCTAATTTCTTTCACCAGAACTGGGTCCTGAGAAGAAAAAATGAACAATTATCTCCTCTGAACCAAGAATCAACAGCACTATAGAATGATGTGCAAAAACCCCACCAAAATACAAAAAACAACCCTTACAGTATTTGCCTACCCAAAAGGCTGTGTTAAATTCATCCCATGAAATAAAAAGAAACAGGTGTAGCTTTACCGAAATAGAACACCGTCTTTTATCTATCTGCTGTGATACATGCTTTCAGTCCTCAGAGATTCTAGTGAGCACAGTAGTGAGTTCCAAAAAACCCACCTCTTTCTGATTAGATCATTAATTTTGTGCTGTATCATCATTTACTTACTAAAATCAAATCCTTTCCCAACTCTTAAAATACTCACTGCACAAACCAGTGAAGCCATACTATATGTTTACCTTTGTAGAATATCTACTTGTGACTTCAGAGCTAGGAAAGGTATCTGCTATACATTATGGTATAATACTACTAAAAATTCTCTTAGGTAAGCAGCTGCTAAAAATATCTTTTCCTTCCTCAAATTGTTGCAAATATTCTGGTAAAGAAATCAAAATTTAATCACATAGAAGAGTTAGGTTTGATTAAGAAGTAAAATTGTGAAGCATAATGTATACGATTGTTAAGTTTGAAATGTAGCCATAGAAACTTTAGGAACTGTGTTATGTGTTCCTATAGGAACCTTAATATTGTTAAAGTTTGAAATAGCTAACCATAGAAACCTCACCACGAAGTTACTGGTCTTTCTATGTTTTGTTTCAAGAAACTAAGGAAACCACCATGGACACCAGTTTGCTGCTTGGAAACCCCCTTACCCTTCCCATCTTGATTTGAGTATCCAAGATTCCAATCTGTAGAGCTAAGTGTAACTGACCAATGATTGTTTTTAAATAAGAATATTGATAAGGTCATATAATCAAAGGACCAATCATTATAAAGGTTAAATTTAAGAATGAGCATAGTATGCATTTTTATGTAAAGAGCTTATGTAACAATGACCTGACAGAAAAAGTCTATAAAAACCGATGGATTTTGATACTAATTTGGACACGCCTTTGGAGGAGCAATCCCCCGTGTCCCCAGCGCTGCAATAAACGAAGTGCCTGCTTCTTAACTTCACATTGGTGTTAAGGAGTTTTATTCTGGATTTCGGTAACAAAACCACATGCTATATTCATTCCAACATGCTAACTGCATGTTATGTAGCTGCAACATTTTTTTGGTATTCCTTAAAATTGAACACTATCATTAAAATAGCACATTTTACTATTACAACAAATGAAGCACCCAACTTTTAGGGCCCATGATGTCAAAGCTACTACATAACCACTTAAGAAAGGGTGAAATTATCCCTCTCCCTCATGTCACATGCAAATAGAGAACACACATGGTTATCTTTATGTTGGAAAGCCTCTCACATCCAAAGTGGTTCTTCTTTATTTACATTTTCTTATTTCAAGCTGTAGTTAGCCTGGATGGAAAAGGAGTAGCTGGAGCAGGTACAACACTGGCTACTCAGTGGCCAGCTCCATCAGCCACATGTTGACAATCATTTCAGCCCTTTGAAGAGCAACCACGTGCCACCTGCAGTGTAGTCCAAGCAGCCACCTCTCACAGAAACTAATCAGGAACTAACCTTCAAGCAAGAAGCATGCAGGCATGTTTGCTACAGATCGCAGATTTTCTGCCCATCAAAAATGATTCAAAAATTACCTGGAAAGATTTTCAATTCACCAAATAAAAAGTGGCATTTAATGATGGCTGTATAGTTAATGCGGTGTCAGTCTGATTCTTCCCCATACTTCAAAATAATTTTTCTCAGTATAGTGTCCAGATGTTAGCAAATGAACAGCTGGTAAGACATCATCAAGTGTTTCCTGCCTACAGCACCTCCAGCAGCAGTGCTGTCACAGCAATACCTTAAATGGATCAAGCTGCATTCAATGTAATTCCTGGAGCAAGCAAACACACAAAATTTTTTCCCTATAATGTAGGCCTACAATCTGAATAATTTCAAATTATTAAAATAACCTCAGACGATAAACTATATTGTTCGTTACAGTAAGTTTTACAGCAACTCCCCAGACCTCAGTGGTAACACGATGTCCAGCTGACAGTACATGTAAGTCCTCCTGGAAAATACTGGTCTATTTTCACAGCATAACTAGAGCAGTTTCAACAAAGAGTAAATGCATTCAGGTGACGTTGCTTTTTCACTTTGACCCAATGCAGCAGTGGACAACTACTGTTCTTCCAATGACTGACAGGCGCTCGCAAGTTTTGAATAGCGGGGGGAGGTGGGGCTGAAATACAGAACTGCCCTGTATTTTAATCTAATTTAAGGGCGGTACAAAGACACTTCCCGCCGTAGCCTGGAGTTAACGCTCAAGCTCCTCAGCCCCGCCACACAACCCCACAATAACGCCCAAGGGCCTTCTCACCCAACCCCATCTCTCCTCTCTCAGAGACCGCGTTCGCATAGCTCCAGCTCCCTTCCCCCAGAGGAGCAAGGCCCGCCATCTTCTCCTCTCTCAGGGGCCGCGGTCGCAGAGCGCCCGCTCCCTTCCCTCACGGAGGAAGGCCCGCCATCTTCTCCTCTCTCAGGGGCCGGGGCCGCGGTCGCACAGCTCCAGCTCCCTTCCCCCGCGGAAGCGAGACCCACCACCTCCCCGCCTCTCAGAGCTGGAGGGGGCCCTTCTCGTCAGCGCCTGCCCGCCGCGCTCGCCTGACCTGAGCGTGCGCGCCCTCCCCTCAAGCCAAAAGGCCCTGCTGGGGATGGGCTCCTCCTGCTCCGAAAAGGAACGAGGAGCGGAGCTCGTCCCCCGCGTCTCGCCAGGAAGGGAGGAGCTGGCCCGCCCGAGGCAGGCAGCGCGGCAGCCAACCGCGAGCAGGCGCTTCCTCTAACGGCCGCCGACTCTCGGCGCCAAAGTTGAATCGGGCCGGACGGCTGGAGGGGCGCCGGCGGTGAGGCAGCGGGGCCTGGGGAGGGGGCCCACCCGCGGCCGGTGCGCTGGGCCCGACTGATTTCGGCGTCAGAGCCGCCAGCGAGGGCTCGCTTGGCAGGGGTAACCCGCAGGGATGTGGGGAGCCGCGGCACCGTCGGCGAGAACGTGGGGGCAGGCGCTTTGGCGGCGGCAGGGGCAAGGGCAAGGGCAGGGGTAGGGCTGTGTTCACGGCGCCTCAGAGCCGAGGCTGTCGTTTTCCTGGGCTTCAGCGCTGCGGTGCGGTGGGGCTGAGCAGGTAGTAGTCCTGCAGGCTGGAAAGGGAGTCTCTCCTTCTGCTGGGTTCTGAAAGATCCGGGCCCTTCCCGTGCTGGCTGAGGGACGAACGGCCGGCTTTGTGAGAAACCAGGGTTATACCACAGTCTTCATACAGATGTCGTGATGAAAGTTGTGTAAAGTCACGTCGCTTAAAGAAGTTGAAGTATTGTTCGGATGCTTCCTGGATCTGGGGTCTACTTGGAACTTTCCCTTTATAAATGTATAATCTTTTTGTTGTCAAAGTCATGTGTTCTTTCAATTTTCTGGTAAAATTAGCTGTTTATTTAGCATGGAGTTTGATTCGTTTGCTTCTTTTTTTCTTTTTTTCTTTGAAATATGTAGGATTATAATCCAGATACCTTTGTGCATACTCTTGGGAGGAATACTTCGCCTGCTTACTTAGGAACCTAGAGAAGATGTACATCAAGTCAATTGTTCTTGAAGGATTTAAATCCTATGCTCAGAGGACTGAAATTTGTGGCTTTGACCCATTATTCAATGCCATTACTGGCTTGAATGGTAGTGGCAAATCCAATATCTTGGACGCAGTCTGCTTCCTCTTGGGAATCAGCAATCTGACACAGGTAAAGAGAGAGGGGACATTTAAGAAAGGTCTCTCTTCTGTCAGCAACCTTTCATATTACTCTCTTGAGTAATCTCCAATGGAAGACCTGAAGTGGTGCTTCTATCAAAAAAATTAGTTTTATTTACATGGATTTTTCAGTACATGAAACTGTGTGTCTGTCATTCTTGCTCATTCTTACATTAAGACTGAATTACAATTTCACCAATATACTACACTAGCTCAAAGTGTTCAGCTTAGAGCATTAGGCTAAAAATACCCACTTAAAAGGTAGCAGCCTCAAGCTGAAGATCTTTTGCAGCTAAAGGCACTAAATTGTTTGTTTGTAATAAAGTTTTTCACTTCTGGATTGCGTCTTAAAATTTGGCCATGCAATGCCTGCTATTTGAAAGATGATATATCTGCTTTACTTGTATTAAAAAAATTGTGTGCTCTGACATCAATTTGAATCTCTTTGTCTTAGGGTGATTTTTTTATTTCTTCCCCCACCCCTCCAGTTGTAGACAAATCCAGCAGACCTCCAAGGAACACTTTCTGATTTATTTCCCTGTGAACTGTGTTACGAATAATAAATGCTCTTTAAGTAAATGTACTGGTGACTGAACTAGTCATCTGACTTTCCCCCCCGCTCTCACC
>NW_010973041.1:5809569-5897506 GCF_000737465.1 Haliaeetus leucocephalus
GTCCCCCCCCCCCCCCCCCCCCCCAACATCTATTCAGTTTTTGTCAGAAATCTCATGCAGAAAAAATTAGCTGGCTCACTAAAACTAGACTGGCACACTCTGCCTGCGGTTTAACAATGCTAGCACCTTGCAGCTCCCTTATGTCAGTTTCTCACGTGAACTCTTAAATCTGCAGCTAGATCTGCATTTTTTCCATTAATTTCTCTAAAACCTACAGTAGCACACTGAAGCTGTGTCATGAATTTCTTTCAAAAATGTATTTATCTGTTCCATGGATTTAGGTGCGAGCTTCCAATCTGCAAGATCTAGTTTATAAAAATGGGCAAGCTGGAATTAGTAAAGCAACTGTGTCTATTATCTTTGATAATTCTAACAAGAAACTAAGTCCACTGGGATTTGAAGCTAGTGATGAGATCACCGTCAGTAGGCAGGTGAGCCTTTAATAGCTGTGTTGGTTAGTACCCTATATACTTTTTTACCATGCTCAACAGAGTGACTTTTCAAGGAAAAAAAAAAAGTAATTTTTAAAGTCCCTGAGTTTTTGCAAGTGAGGCAATGCTTCTACAGTGTAGTTAGTAACACAAACTGTAGAAGTAGATCCAGTGTACCAATTTTTTAAAATATTGTTAAATGTATTATATCAATAATGTTTTCTATGGACTTGCACAGAAACATAATGAAAATGAAATAATGTTCCTAAAGCAACTCATAATTTTATCTTTTGGGGCTTTTTTGTCTGCTTTCATATTTTCCTCTTAATGTCTGAACTGTGTGTTAAATTTGGTCTCAAAGAACAAAGGAACCTTTATCTTTGTGATGAAGATGTCTTCCAAGGTTTAAAACAAAACAAGAAAAAACCCCAAAAGTGAAATCTTGTGGAGTTTGGAAATTTTCTTGTCAGTACTGCCCTCAATGGCTGATCTTTCTTATCTTTTAATTGGGTACTTTAAATGTCTCTTCAGTCCAACAAGATCTGTTTTGATATTCTATATGGTATGCATATATATGCATATGCAAAGATAAAATATATGGGATTTGCTCAGATTTTTTATTCTTTATTAGAGTTTATATTCTAATAATATCAAGACATTTTAAAATCTCTTAAAGTTTCTTCCATTTCTTTTCCTTCTCCAGGTTGTCATTGGAGGTAGAAATAGGTATCTCATCAATGGTGTGAATGCTACCAGCAGTCGCGTGCAGGATCTCTTCCGTTCTGTTGGACTCAATGTCAATAACCCTCACTTCCTCATTATGCAGGTTACTGTGTGCATCTTTATAAAATCCCAAAAGAATAGAAGTTGGGGTAAATTTGAGGCAGGATAGATAGTGGAAGAACACTTAAGTTCCTAATCAGAGAAAAGCAACTTCTTATTAAGTAAAAATAAAATGTCTGTTAAGTAGTTAAGATTTTCAGTACAGCATAGTTTGGCCCTGAAACACATGTCTTGTAGCACAAGACCTCATGTAGCCCTCATGTAGTGAGCTTTTTCTAAAACATATTCCAATTTTATTTTCCTTTTTGTCTCTTTAACAGGTAGGTGTTGCTTTTATTATTAGGCTAAAGAGAGATTTTTTTTTTCCTATTATGTGTGTTCCATGTTAGACCATATTGAATGAAGTTGATATGCCTGCCTTCTAAAATCACAACTAACAAAGGAAGAGATGACCAGTTGAAAAGACCCTTAAAAACATCAACACAGGGACTAGACAAATCTCTGAAATATTTGCAAGGAATAATAAAACAGAGCAGGATTTACAGTTTCAAACAGAACTGTCCCAACTTGTGGTGGGAGGTGTGGGGGGGTGCAGTTTTGCCTCTGTTCTGCTTCCCCCTAGTTACATATGGGGTAAATGTCCAAAAAGCCAGTTTATGATTAAGAGCTTGTTCAACATCAGCAACTCAGTAAGACTCTTACTCCTTTAAGATGTAATCAGGTGTTTGGAGGATGAGTAAGATGAGAGATAAGGGCCATTTCAAGCTTGCTGCCTGAAGAAGTGACTTGTTTGAACTTTCAAGAGCAAAACAATTGAGTAAACTAGATTATCCTTATGTTGTCCCAAAAGCTAAGTTCAATACGCAGTGTGGAGTAAGCCAATCTTACACACAGAGCCAAGATATTTATTTATTTCACGTTTACACAAAGATGGGTGCTAGGTGATAATTCCACAAAGTTAGCACATCATGCCAAAGAACTGCAACGTATTTATTCTGTTACGTGATTAGTAAAAACCCATCTAAATTTATGCTCATTGGTTAGTAGTCACCATCTCATCTACTACTGGTTAGTTATATTTAAATTTGCCTTGCTTGCTATATAAATTAGCAAGCATGCTCCTTGCAGGTGTGTGGGGGGGCAAGTCTTTCCAGTCTTGAATTGAGTCAGTGGTCGTGATCTCCCTCTGCTACCTTTACCTTTCCTCTAGTTCATGCTTCTTTGGCAATCATCCAGCCTTCAGAGCCTTCTGGAGCAGGATATTTCCTTTTTATGCATTGTTTATACAAAGTAACCAGGCCTACATAGTGAAACTATTGACTAATAGTCCTCCTTAGAGGACAAAACATCATATTAAACCATAAATTGAGCAGTATCACCACAGTTAGGCCGTAACTCAAACATATGACTACAGCTGTAGCAAAAAAAAAAAAAAAAAAAAAAAGAAAATAATGTTTGAGCTTATAATATAAGATATAAAAATGAGTGGGTTTTTTGGGGTCTGGGGTTTTGGGTTATTGGTGGTTTTTGTTTGTTTGTTTATGTACATGCAGTAGTAAAAAACAGACACCATTGTTTTATCTGTCTGTCACCAGGGACGAATTACCAAAGTTCTAAATATGAAGCCACCAGAGGTAAGAAAGTTGTGGGAGTTTTTTGTCTGAAGTTTTACTGATTTGTTTTGAATGACAAAAATCAAGGGCAGAGGGGGGAAAAAAAAAAAAAAAAGAGGTGTTGGAGGGAGATGAGATGTTCAACTCGGTTCTGAGTTGAACCTGTCTAACATAAGAAGAAACATCAACTTTTTGTTGCATTGTTTTCTTTTAGATTTTAGCTATGATTGAAGAAGCAGCTGGTACGAGGATGTATGAATGCAAGAAAGCAGCTGTCCAGAAAACCATAGAGAAGAAGGAAGCCAAACTGAAAGAAATTGAAATGGTACTACATGTTGGAAAGTACACTTTCTTTTATATTTGTTAAAGATAACTGAGTAGTAGAGTGTGGGTTTTAACTTGTAGAATATTTCATTTCTGCACCTGGAACGAGGTATTCATGCTTAGACATCTAAGAGTTTTAAAAATCAGAGTATAAATGTTCTGTTTTGTGTTTCAGGTCTTAAATGAGGAGATCACTCCAACTTTACAGAAACTGAAAGAGGTATGGAAGAATAAGAGTGGTAGGGCCCTTAAAGTACTGAAAAAATACTTTCAGCTACCCTGAACCAGTATGTGGTGGCTAAAACAATAGCATGTTTTCAAGCTTTTTAGAATCTTTTAAGAGAGCGAAATTTTATCTTTTGTCTGAATACAGAAAATGCGACGTGTAGGACTTCCAGGAGATCACAGAGGGGAGTGTAGGGAGAAGGAAGAAAACAAGAGAGCTAGATAAAAATAGAAAATAAAAAGATATCTTAGTTGTACAATCAATTGTATGAGTATTGTTTTATCTAAAATTTTCCTAAGCAGGCCTGCAATGTACAATACTGATTATAGTACTTAACAGGGAGAATCCCTCCTCTTATCTACAAATGTTAATGTTAGCAGAAGTGCTTAGATTTCTACAACAGCCTTACTTCGTATTATTTTTCCATGAAATTTTAGAGGTTTTTTGGTATTGGTGCCCTTTCAGGAACGATCATGCTATCTAGAATACCAAAAAGTGATACGAGGGATTGAATATTTAAGTCGTCTCTGTATAGCTCATCAGTTTGTTCTGGCTGAAGAGAAAAATGTATCCTCTGCTGAAGTATTAAAGGAAATGGAAGCTAATGTAGAGACGCTTCGGGAGTCAATAGCTGAAAGTGAAACGAAGGTCAGGCAACTGGATGAAGAAATTGCAGAGATGGAAAAGAAAAGAGATAAGGTGAGTGAGAACAGAGTCCTGCTTGTCTGAATATCTGAATACAAGGAGCTATATGAGGAGGGAATTATTTTTACAGATAATATACCCTTGTGCACTCACAGCCCAGAAAGCCAATGGCATCCTGGGCTGCATCAAAAGAAGCATGGCCAGCAGGTAGAGGGAGGTGATTCTGCCCCTGTACTCCGTTCTCGTGAGACCCTACCTGGAGTCCTGCATTCAGCTCTGGGGTCCTCAGCACAGGAAAGACATGGACCTGTTGGAGAAGGTCCAGAGGAGAGCCACAAAAATGATCAGGGGGCTGGAGCACCTCTCCTACAAGGACAGAGTTGGGCTGTTCAGCCTGGAGAAGAGAAGGCTTCAGGGAGACCTGATAGCAGCCTTCCAGTACTTAAAGGGGGCCTACAGGAAAGACAGGGAGGGACTATTGATCAGGGATTGTAGTGATAGGATGAGGGGTAATGGTTTAAAACTGAAAGCAGGTAGATTTAGATTAGATATTAGGAAGAAATTCTTTACTGTGGGGGTGGTGAGGCACTGGAACATGTTCCCCAGAGGTTGTGGATGCCCCATCCCTGGAAGTGTTCAAGGCTAGGTTGGATGGGGCCTTGAGCAACCTGATCTAGTGGAAGGTGTCCCTCCCCATGGCAGTGGGGTTGGAACGAGATGATCTTTAAGGTCCCTCCCAACCCAAACCATTCTATGATTCTATGAAGTTTTATATTCTTCTGGGTTGTTTAGCTTATACACTGCCCATTGTCATTCTTAGCCATTGTCTAAAAGACATCCATTTAAAGTTTTCTTTTGTCTGAAACTATTTACTTCCAATTGCTGTAAATGAACAAAAACAAGAATAGAAACTGTTTGCTGTCATGTTTTGCCAGAGATTTTTTTTTTCTCCCTTTTTGTTGATGTCTCAAAAGAAATACTCTTCAGGTAGGAAACTCCTGTTCAACAAAAATCAGTACTGACCTCAGTTTTGGGGGCAGTAAATTTGGTTAAATACAGGATGGCCCATAGGGTCTTTGGATAGCTAAATGTAGCTTTTTTACAGGGACGGTGTCCCATGATACAGGATGATGTGAGTCTTCAGTAGCGGCTTCAAGTTAGTTTGGATTTCAGAGAGAAGAGATGTTCTGGCCTGTTTGCATTGGAGTCTAACTGCCTGCTCAATCAGATATTTCTCTCTTCTACAAATAGCTGTAACAGAAGATGAAATATTACAAATACTGTATCAATTTCTTAGGCTAAATTAAATTTCCTTTATTTCTGATCGTAGGAGGTTGGTGGTATGCTCTGTTCACTGGAAAATGCTCTTTCAGAAAGTCAAAGAGTTAATACTAGAGCACAAAGTGCCCTTGATCTCAACAAGCAAAACTTAAGAAGTGAAGAGATTAAGTACGAAGAACTGGTAAAAAGTATGCAGGAGGTAAGACCTTTGCATATAATTTTCTTTAAACACTAAATTAATTCAGATTGAGGGGGACAGCTGTTTTTCCTCACCTATTATGATAAGAATAATTCTATGATTGGCAAGAATTACATCAGGAAAGGAGAAACAAATGGTAAGCTCATTGTTTGATTTGTGCGGCATGGGTAGTAGGTTCCCATTAGAAACAACTGTGATGCATACACAAAGAGAGTGCAACTCTTTATGGTTGCCAGCCTTTGTTAAGCTCAGGAGAGATCCCTATAGCTTCAAAAGTATTATGGTCTCTGGACATGTGTTATTCTTAAAATTATAGGAGAAACTTCTACATTGTGTATTTCTGACAGTTGATGGGGTTTTTTTATGCAAGAGGAGCACTGAAGAATACTTTAGATATTGGGAAGAAAGAGCTATTTCTCCTAGTTCTTGGGCAGTTGTCATCTCTTCCTGTATTTCATCCTTCTGTAGGTCTTCAGTGCACTCATGGGGCAAGTACACACTTTAAAACATGCAAAGACAAATTGTAAGATCACAGAATCTGACAAAGAAAGGGTCATAGAAATGTAGTTGATGAAACTATGCATAGCTCCTCATCTAAACAACAGGAATTTAAAGTTAGTGGGACTCAGGTTCTCTCTTCCTTTTTTTGTTTTTGTTCTTTGTTTTGTTGAAGGATTCTGAAGCATTAGTGTCAAAGGAGAAAGAACTAAAGAAGATAGAGAAAGAACTAAGTGCTTTACAGGAAGCAAGTGAAAAAGATGCAGATGCTTTAGCTGCAGCCCAACAGCATTTTAATGCTGTGTCTGCTGGCTTGTCCAGCAATGATGACGGGGAAGAAGCCACTCTTGCTGGGCAGATGATGACCTGCAAAAATGAAATCAGCAAAGCAGTAACAGAGGCTAAACAGGTAAGAATAAAAGCTCTGCCTGTCTCAGACTAGCCTTCCTGCTTCTTTTGAAAATTGTCTGAAAACCAGATGACACACTCTTGAAAGGTCACTGAAGAGATTTGCAGAATATCTATGCAAGATATTTTACAAGTTGGCATATGCATTAACGTGACTTTTTGATAAAAAAGGTTATAAAAAAAATCCTTGCACAGATAAAGATAAATAGGGAAAAGCTATAATATTGCTCTGTGGAAGTATAGAAACTGGCATTTGACACATAAAGTAGGACTCGGAGTACTCAAATGACTGACGGTATGGGGTAGGAGGAAATTAAGACTGCTGTCCATGATATATGCATTCATACTATAGAGATTTCTGCAGTAAAACTTAATGGAATCAAAATAAAGATGCCTGAAACTGTGAATGGAGAGTTCGGAAGAAACTTTTTTCTCCTTAGTTAAATTGTGTGCTAGTCACACAACTGAAACAGATGCTAATTCTTTTGTCTTAAGATAGAAAACCTCTGCTGGGGTTATTCTTACAGTGGAATTTAAATTTTCAAAGTTGAAAGTGCACTTCGCTTGTCTCACTTAAGAGATAAAACTTGACGAAAACTCTTGGGGAAAATAACAAGGACAGCTGTGTACCACATTATTTTACCTTGTTTCTTCTCAGACTCTGTTCATGTGCTAATATGAGTTATTGCATTCAAATACATGATTTATGCTTTTATTTCCAAATCACCTCTGCCCTTACTTTCAAAAGCCAAGGCTGCTTTTTGACATTTCTGCAACCAGTGGAAACTTTTACAAATTATACCGGTACCTTGTTAGTGCAAGTGTTCTAAAGCTGCACCTGCAAGATTCTCTTTGAAGATCTTCTGATTCCATATTTTCTTACTCCTTACAGGCTCAAATGAAGTTGAATTATGCACAGCAAGAATTAAAGACAAAACAAGATGAAGTTAAAAAGATGGATGGAGGCTACAAGAAAGACCAAGAAGCACTTGAAGCTGTCAGAAAAACAAAAGAAAAACTGGAGATCCAAATGAAGATGCTGAACTATGAAGGTCTGTACAGACTTGTGGTGCATAATTTTGGGGGAATCTGAAAAGGAATATAGAAGTGTGGTGGATTGACTTTGGCCGGCTGCCAGGTGCCTAACAAGCTGCTCTTTCATTCCCCTTCCTCAACTGGACGGGGGATAGAAAATGTGATGAAAGACTTGTGGGTTGAGATAAGGACCAGGGTATCACTCAGCAATTACTATCATGGGCAAAACAACCTCATCTTGGGGAAATTAATTTAATTTATTACCAATCAAATCAGAGTAGGATAATGAGAAATAGGAACAAACCTTAAAACAACTTCCTCCCACCCTCCCTTCTTCCTGGACTCAACTTCATTCCTGATTTTCTCTACCTCCTCCCCCTGAGTAGTGCAGGGGGAGGGGGAATGGGGGCTGCGGTCAGTTCATGACACATTGTTTCTGCCACTGCATCCTCTTCAGGGGCAGGACTCCTCACTCTTCCCCTGCTCCAGCATGGGGTCCCTCCCATGGGAGACAGTAATGCATGAACTTCTCCTTCCCACGGTCCTTCCCACGGGCTTCAGTTCTTCATGAACTGCTCCAGCATGGGTCCTTTGTGCATGTCCTTTCCACAGGGTGCAGTCCTTCAGGAACAGACTGCTCCAGCGTGGGTCCCCTGTGGGGTCACAGGTCCTGCCAGGAGCCTGCTCCAACACGTTTTTCCCACAGGGTCACAGCCTCCTTCAGGGCACTTCCACCTTCTCTGGTGTAGGGTCCTCCATGGGCTGCAGGTGGATACCTTCTCCACTGTGGACCTCCACGGGCTGCAGGGGAATCTCTGCTCGGGTGCCTGGAGCACCTTCTCCCCCTCCTTCACTGACCTTGCTGTCTGCAGGGTTGTTTCTCTCGCATATTCTCACTCCTCTCTCCCACGTACTGTTGTGCAGCAGTTTTTACCCTTATTATAAATACGTTACCACAGATGTGCTACCACTGTAGCTGATGGGCTCAGCCTTGGCCAGCGGTGGGTCCATCTTGGAGCCAGGTGGAACTGGCTCTATCAGACACAGAAGCAAAGGAAAACAAAAAGATTTACTCTCTGCTTCCCATCAGCGGGTGATGTCCAGCTACTTCCTGGGAAGTAGGACCTCAGTACGTGTAGCGGCTGTTCTGGAAGACAAATGCCTTAATAATGAATGCCCCCACCCCTCCTCCTTTCTCTTAGCTTTTATTGCTGAGCACACCTCCATATGGTATGGGATATTGCTTGGGTCAGCTGTCCTGGCTATGTCCCCTCCCAGCCTCTTGCCTACTCCAAGCCTACTGGCCTTTGGAGGGGGATGGGAGGGACAGCCTTGATGCTTTGGGAGCACTGCTCAGCAGTAGCCAAAACACTAGTGTGTTATCAACACCTTTCTAAAAGAAACACAAAGCACAGCATTATGAGGGCTGTTATGGGGAAAGTTAACTCCATCCTAGCCAGATCTAATACTAGGAGGAACTGAAAACCCAAGTGTGCTGCTTTCACGCACAAAGAAATTTCTCTGGTCAAAGCTCTGCAAGCTCTTGCCTTCCACAGAAAATAGTTTAAAATAATTTTATTTTATAAACTTGAGGCTGAATGTTTTAAAGTTTAATGGAAAATTTAAATTCCATCTAAAATTTATAGGGATGAACCTTCCTATTTCTTCCTGGTTTTCCCTACCTAAAACACTTCTTAAAGTTTGTTTTTCATTCCAGGTAACATTTGTTGCAGAAGCTACTCAAAACTGTAAACTGATATTCCAGAATGACATTCAGAGAAGCACATTAGACTTTAAACTCTTTGCATGTTTGGTATTGTGATGGTGTTAATTTGTCTAAACTGGAAATTTACAAAGAATTTTAGAAAGTCTTTCAATTAAGTGTTCTCTACATATATGTAGATAAGCAGTGTAGCATACCAATTATTAAGCTAATAGATTTCTGTGCTCTGGCTGTTTGTCTACTGCTTGTGTTCAACTCTTTAAGAAGAGAAAGAAGCAGCCCTTTTAGCAAGAAAGAAGGCATTGACTCATGACATCAGCCGGCTGAGAGAATTGTATGAAGGCTTAATGGCAAAGTTTCCTTATCTACATTTTGAATACAAGTAAGATCTCAGTGTGATCCTGAAAGACATTTGAAAGTGCTTTTGGGGGCATTTTAAGCATGGCTTATGGGACTTAGGGCATAATTCCATCAATTGCTTAGCTGTTGCTTTCCTTGTAGTGCCAGTGAACAATGACTATCTTAGCTGCAATGCAAGGGGCGGAGGAGGGGGAGCGGGGAATCAGGAAATGTTGGCTGAATTAATGGGCAGCAGGGAAAGTGATACAGTCATTCTTAAATGACAGCCTTATCAAAATCACTGTAATTTAAAAGTTTTGTATGATGGGGTTTGCAAGCCATAACTCAACTATAGTAGCTAAAACCATAGAATCATTACTTTTCAGAGTCCTCCCTGAGGGCTCTGAGTAGACATGCTCTGTGGAGGTCAACATTGTATCTGTCTCCACCAGTCAAATATATGTATCCCCAGATTTATTTGGTTGTGCAATAATCAGTCTGAATATATTCCTATAGCTGTGCTAATAATAGAAGCCATAGTAAAATTTGAAAATTGCTTTAACAAATTATACCAAAATCAGGAAGGACATTCTTTTAATGACTTTGCAACTGACCCTTTATTGGGAAGTCTCTTGCCCTGAAGTCTTTAGTTTAACCATTTTCTGTGTTTTTTTTCCTGATAGAATTGAGAGTTTCTTATACCAGTATAATAAGCAGTATGAGTTTTTAAACATAATTTTTTTAAGATCTGTGGGACAGAGACAAACATGTGATTACCATAATTTAAATATTTTTTAAGAGATCCAGAAAAAAATTGGAATCGAAACCATGTGAAAGGCCCTGTTGTGTCTCTTATCACTGTGAAAGATCTATCCAAAGCAAAAGCCCTAGAAGCGGTGGCTGGAGGGAAACTCTATAACATTATTGTGGACACAGAGGTATGTTTATTACTTTAATACAGATCTCTGAATATTGAGATGAGGTCGTGTGATTCAGGGTTAGTGAGCATGTGCATTGTTACTGAATGCTTAAGAGGTGGTTTGGACCCATGTACATGTTTAAATTAGGTTAAGAGAGTCATGCATAGTTATGGGCAATAATATATTCCTCTTGCAGTGCCCTATTGTCTTACTTTACAATATCAGTTATCTATTCAGGTATGCTTTGTAATTCTTCTCATTTCAGGTTACTGGCAAAAAGCTTTTAGAAAAGGGAGAACTGAAGCATCGATACACTATCATTCCACTAAACAACATTTCAGCCAGGTGTGTTGGACAAGCCATGGTCAAGTTGGCCCAAAGCTTGGTATGTAAATAAACATGCTATTTACACTATTTTGCTTGTGTACCTTTTTAACTTTGTTTCTTTGCTAAAAACATGGGTGTCTTAATGGTTATGCTAATAAGAATTTCTACAGAGATTGAGGGTATCTTGATTTTTTTCCTTTGTATCCTTTCAGCTATGTGATGTTTAAATGGATATTCCACTTTTAACTGAAATAATTTTAAAGCATAATGATGTTTTTAGAAAGTATTTTTATCAAGAGAAGACAAATTAAATTTGAAAATTCTTATAACTTAAGGCATACTAATTGCATTTCATTTGATTTCTAGGCTGGTCGTGATAACTTGGCTTTAGCCCTTTCTCTAGTTGGATATGACTTGGAACTGCAGAAAGCAATGGAATATGTCTTTGGAACAACACTGGTCTGTAATAACATGGAAAATGCTAAGAAAGTGACCTTTGACAAAAGGATAATGACGAGAAGTGTTACATTTGATGGAGATATATTTGACCCCCAGGGCACTCTGCATGGAGGCAATTGCTGATTTTATTCATATTATAATACAGTGTGTCTGTTGATTTCTTTACTGCTCTGCATGTTTTTTATAAAAATGAACAGTAACCTTTTTGTTTAGTCTCATACTGGAGATAATACCCGTTTGAGAAAAGATTTGTTAGTCCTGAGTTGAAATAAGATTGGTTAGACTAAGAAAAAATTAATGGCAAACTATTTGCATACAGTAGTTTAGATTTTAAATATGTAAATCTTACTTGGCTATATAATCCTCTTGGAAGGAGAATTGCTTTGAATTCAAGCACTTTTTGAAGTAATTCATAATTAATGTGAGGTAATTTCATAAATTATGAAAAGTTAGTTGATTTCACAAGAAATGCATGTGTAGTATTAAAAGTGTGCAGAACTAAATTCTATAACGGAGGAGGTAGTCTTTCTCCACTGAGAACTACTGTAACTTTAGCCTAGCTGCCTTTCTGTTTTCTAACTAACACAAATCATCGATCTGCATCATTATTAACACTCAGAATTTGCTATTTGGCAGTGATGAATCCACTAGTCTAATTCCAATTAGCTTGACTTTGCTTTTTTTTCACTGAACAGGTGCATGCGCACAGGCTGCACCAATATTGTCTAAAATTCAAGAAATGAAAGATGTCGCAGTAGAACTCAGGACAAAGGAAACTGAACTTGAGACTATAGAGAATGAGCTGGCAAGCCTGAAGAATGTTGCTGAAAAGTAAGGTTTGCCCTGTAAAGTGTCTATTGTTTCTCTTATATGACTGAGTAAATGTAATATAAAGAAGTATTTTTGGAAGGGGTAGGGCCTGTTGAGAATGTAATGTGCAGAAAATTTTTCCCTTTCTCCCTCATACCTCTTACCCTCCCCCCAATTTAATTTTTAAGTATAGCAATCAACAAGCAAATTTAGGTTTTAGACAACATATGCAAGAAAACTTTATTTTGGGTAATACAGGAAAAAAAAAAGCATACAATGAAGTCTACTTGAAATCACTTGAAGTTTTCCAAAGTTTCATGAAGTCCACTGAAGAGTGGATCTGTTCCAGCCATATTTTGTAATACCCATACAGGATTACAATTTGTGATAGCTATTATTTTTCTTCCAAGAAAATATAAAGATACTAAAGGAGAATATCTGAGTGATACTGCTGTAAGGATTTAAATTAAATAATTTTAAGTGTATTTGATTTTCAGCTAGTCAATTACTGAAGATCTTTTTAAAAAGATGGAATATAAAGATATGTTTAGTCAGTTCTGTAAAAATCCCATAAGGAGGTATAGTGTTGTGTAATATGCTATCTACCAGCTGGATTTATTTTTCAAATTGTTTTGAGTTGTAATAGACTTTCAGAAATATGACCAAAAGGAAGAAACAAGTTTTGCTTTTAGATATTTTTTTTCTTTAATGCTTCAGCCTAGCATCTCTCATGCTGCTGGTTGGAAAAACGTGAACTCTGAATTGTTGCCAAATTCCATGTGTTGCATTTGTTTGTTTTTAATATATCATGGCTACATAACCAGGAGTTACATATATAATAACTTACATACCTACAAAATTCACAATTACTATTAAAGAAACTGTATCAGACTTTCATGCATTTAAGCTTATTTGTCCAACGGTCAATCATTTATCTCATCTTAGAATGGGAATATAAGTATTTATCTACTTATTTCAGTATCTACTTATTTCTGTAAACACTTCAAACTGAAGTGCTGGGTACGCTTCACTATAGCAGTGTATATCCTTACTGTCTTCAAAGGTACCGGCAACTGAAGCAGCAGTGGGAGATGAAGTCTGAGGAAGCAGAGCTGTTGCAAACGAAGCTTTGTCAAAGCGCTTATCACAAACAAGAGGAAGAGCTGCTTGCCCTGAAGAAAACCATCGGTGACAAATGTGTTCTTAATCTTTTAACTGAAAGCTAGTTGCTGAGAATGAGATGGATATTTGGCTGTTTGAGTAGTAGAATCTTTGCTTAAGAAAAAAATATTTTTTGCTTTGAAAATACTAGCTTTATATTTTGGAATATGTAACAAATACAGAATCACAATAGACTTGCATGGAGGTGATTCCATAAGGTTGGTCATTCTCCTGTAGTAAGGGTTATATTCTTATTGTTTTATATACTTTATAATAAAAGGAAATACGGTTTTTCAGGGAAGTTTTAAAATTGATTTAATCCCATATTTGAGTAATCTTTGTTTTTTCCAAGCCATCTGTTTCTGTCGATATTTAAGGTTAGCAATACAAATAGTTTGCCTAACAAGAAAGCATTGGAAAGTACTGTTCATATAGCTAAGGAAAAATGTAAAAGGAAGCAAATGCAGCAGTAAGTAAAACATCTAAATAAAAAAGATGGACAGAAGTTATATGTTTATAGACATAGTATTCTAGGGATGAGGTGATAGCTTAATTAGGTAGCCATCTGATTAATTACTTGATCATGTAATTTGGCATATACTTGCTCCTGTCAAAAAAAGAAAAAGGGCTTATATTCATTAATTTTAATGACTGGTTGTCTATTTGGTGCCCTATTCGTACTGGTAACAACAGCACACTGTCTTAGAATAATCACTGTAATTGCTGACTTCAGTAACTAGCAAACATACAACCACTTTTTTCTGTTAGAGGCAGATTTATTCAGTTGGAGTTCAGGATGTAAATTTAAAGATAAGAACAATGTTCAATCTCAGTACTGTACTTCTTCATTCAGTGGAGTGTGAAGAGACATTAAAGAAAACTGAAGAGACCCAAAAGAAAGCAGAAAATAAATACAAGGTATTAGAGAACAAAATGAAAAATGCAGAAGCAGAATATGAAAAAGAACTAAAAAATGCCCAGCAGAAACTAGATGGTGCCAAGAAAAAGGCAGATGCTTCAAGCAAACAAATGAAAGAAAAGCAGCAGGTAAAACTTAAGCTTTGTTGGCAATTTCTCAGTGTTGAAAGTGGTTGCAGTAATCATCAAGTTTGATTCTGATGAAGTTTTAATACTGTCAGTTTTGGAATGTAATATATTACTCTGTAGTCACTGACACAGAAATTGCTGATGCTTTTTTTTTTTTTTTTTTTTGAGATTGCCCCCTTGCTGAAGAATGGGTACTGTTAATCTTCTGTAGCATTTACTATGTCAAACTGAATCTTAATTCTTTGTATTTAACTGTAATAAATTTGAAAACATCTCTCTAGGAAGTTGAAGCTTTAGTTCTGGAACTTGAAGAGCTAAAACAAGAACAGGCTTCCTATGAACAACAGATAGCAGCTGCAGAGAAAGCAATCAAATCCTACCAGGAGCAAGTTAATGCTATGGCAGCTGAGGTGTCTAAGACACAGGTAAAAGTGAATACTGTGTTTCATGATCTGTTTTGATGTTACTGAAGATACAATTCCCTAAAGCTCAAATTAAAATGTGTATTTTGTTGTTTGGACTTTCCTCCCAGCCCTCAATTGTGTTCAGCCTAGCTAGTTATTTTTTGGCTTCGTTACCACATGTGAATTTTTTCTCCTTCCTTGCTGTGTCCTCTTCTAACAACTCTCTAACACCAGCCTTTAAAAGAAACTGATAAATTGCTGTTTGATTTGCTTTTCAGGAATCTGTAGAGAAAGCACAGAAGGAGCTGGCCAAGCAAAAGAAAGTAATTGTGTTACAGGATAAAGCAATTAAAGCCAAATCCGCAGAGATAATCGAATACAGAGAACAAAATAATAAGTTACAGCTTAAGGTGAAAACATTAGAACACAACATCAGCAAACATCAACAAGAGGCTGCTGCTGCTGCCGCCAAGGTATTTCAGAACTGTGCTTTTCCTTGCATCTTGTGACCAAGAGTGGTTGCTTCCCTTGCCACATGCAAAGCAAATGGCCTTTTTCCTTAATAAGCACTGTCATATTTGCAGCTCTTGATGTGAAAGTTTTATCCCAGGAGGAGGGGGTGGAAACTGAAAATTGTAACAGACCTCATCAGTATGGACTAAAAGAGAGTAGATCATAGTGAGAACGTGATCAATGAGAAGAACGTTCTTACTATATGGACAAATTAGGTAACTAATTAAAGGAGTTAATCCCGAGATTTAGTGACAGTGACTTAGTCCAGATATAGAAAAATGTGGTCCAGGTAAACGTGATGGGTATATGTGAAAGCTCCCTAAAAATCTTACTTCATCTACAGTCTTGGAAATCATATGAAGCATTGTAAAGGTATGCACCTGTGCTGCATTGGT
The DNA here is from genome assembly GCF_000737465.1 of Haliaeetus leucocephalus. Taxonomy (NCBI): domain Eukaryota; kingdom Metazoa; phylum Chordata; class Aves; order Accipitriformes; family Accipitridae; genus Haliaeetus; species Haliaeetus leucocephalus. The sequence goes on from NW_010973041.1 coordinate 5,825,111, forward strand.
ATAGAAGAATTAATGTTGTAATTTCAGGATGTTGCCTTTTTTTTTTTTCCCCAATTATTTATAATTCACATCTGGGATCGGGGGTGGGGAGGAAGAGCCTTAACATGTCCTTGTTTACAGGTGACCAAAATGTTGAATGACTATGAGTGGATAGCTTCAGAGAAGGCACTTTTTGGTCAGCCAAACACAGTCTATGACTTCAAAACTAACAATCCTAAAGAAGCAAGTCAGAAGCTGCAGAAACTGCAGGAGAAAAAAGAGAAGTTGGGAATTAACGTGAACACAAGAGCTATAAGTATGCTTGCTGAGACAGAGGAGAGGGTAAACATTCTGTGCTTTAACCTATAAACATTGGGCAGGCTGGGTACATGGTATTATGTGTAACGTAGCTTTATATTTTCATATGCTCTATTTCTGAATACACCAAAAGTAAAACTAAATCTTCACAAGATAGCAGGAAACCTTTTGTTAGATATTTTATACTTATCTTACATTTTTGAACTATTCACTTGTACAGTAGTTTTCTAGGTTATGCATAATCTTGACTTTGGATGGTAAAAAGAATAATTTCATTCCTCCCTGCCCCCATCCATCGTAAATTGGCGGCGGCAGCAGCATTAGGCAAGCTTTGTGGTATCCATTGCAGTATCTGAAAATTACATACTTTATTAAAGGTTGCAGATCAAAAAACTGTTCATCTTCAAACATGATAGCTTGAAGGTGTTCCAGGGCTGTCTCGAATTCATCTGTATCTTGAGGCTATTCCAGGATTGTCTCAAAATTGTCCACTTCAACTTTTCTGGTACTGTTTCATGATGAGATTTGGGCTGTTCTTCCTATTAGCCTCCAGAAGCATCCTTTCTTTTACAGAAAAGCAAATGGAAACATGATTAACTTGAAAAATAAGTGCAACTTTCAGAGTAATGTTGGTCTTCCCCTTTGCCGACTGTTGAAAATTCTAATGCTTTAATTTGCAAATAATACCCTAAAACTTAAATCCTGCATACAGTTAAATGAATGCTTTGGATTTCAATCTTGTGGTTAATGGCTGTTTCATAGTTACGAAAACGATAAACAGTGAAACTGTAAGATTAGCACAAAATGTATTTGAGCAAACAGTTCATTGAAATCAATCTTTTCTTCTCATTGCACCAGTACAATGACTTAATGAGGAAACAAAGAATTGTAGAGAATGACAAGTCAAAAATTCTTGCAACTATTGAAGAGCTTGACCAGAAGAAAACTGAAGCTTTATATGTTGCTTGGAAAAAGGTACGACATTTGAAATCTAATCTTCACATTTTAGCAGAGGATCAGATTTATCTTAGATTACTGTTTTGCATATTTCCATGGAAAAAAAAAATGATGTCTTTCTTCAGAACTAATCTCCCTTGCCTAGTATTTAAATTACAAAACAAGCACTTCATTTCTCCTGTTTCATCTCACTTGTGAGAATAAGACATGAGTTCTCTGGGAATTGTAAAGACAGAGTTAAACCTGCAAAACTACTTTACCACTCCCTTTTAGTGCCCCCAAAAATTTAAGGAAAGTTAAGCTACTGGCATGCTGAATTCATTGTTTCTCACATGGAAGTCAGGCAAAACAGCAATACAGTCTATTTTTCTTTTTGTTTGCTTAAACCAGTATTTGACCAGAGTTAAAATCTTCTGGTTCTGTGTAGCCCCATAAAATGTGGGGCTGTGGACCTGGGCTAGTTTTCCTGTCACTTATAGGGTAGGTAATACTGGAATAGAGCAACAGCTGATTTATGTTCCTGTTATCTAAGTGCTCTGTCTTTCTTACTAGTTCTCTCATATCATGAACTATAACAAAAGTGTAATATTTTCCCTTTCCCTTTCTACATGGAAAGCTCTTGACACATTCTTTTCTGCTGTACCAGGAGAACTTGTAATTTTTGGCCTTTGAGAAGATTAATTATATCTAAGATGAAATTGCTCACAAATGAAGTGTCGCTTTTAATTACTGAAGATATCACTGACAAAATGGTACCTTTTCATTGCAAAATCTTGTTTGGCAAAAATCAGTGAATTGTATTTAAAACCATCACAGTTGGTGGAATAAGTGCGTTCTCAGATACATTCCTTGACCTAGAGAATTTTAATCTATGTTTACAAAGTTGTGTCCCATCCAATACCTGGGCATTGCTTAAGTAATCCTGGGAAGAAAAGGACTGGGAACGATGCCAGTGTGTGTCTTTTATAAGGTGCTTATACTGTTATATAGTCCTTTAATTGGGAGAAATCACAATTTACCAGTTAATAAATATAAGGTAGGGCATAAGCATTTCCCTGGCTGATAGCATAAAGAAGCCTTCCAATATTTCTTTCATGTGACCCTTCTAAAATGTTTAGTATAAGGTGTCCTTGGTGATGCTTCTCTTTTGAGTACAGAGAAAATGCAAGGTTCCATATACTAATATTTTCTCACTATCCTGTATGTGCTAGTTTTCAGGAAATAAGTCATTGGGTTAAACTGGGCAAGGCTTCTAGAGCATCGTGCAGCTTACTACTGAGTTTTTAGCTGTTTGTGCTCTTGATTCAAAGCATGTACATACATCTTTTATGGTCTGACTTCTAGGTAAATGAAGACTTTGGTTCAATTTTCTCAACTCTTCTACCAGGAGCCAAAGCTATGCTAGCACTCTCTAAACCCCAGAGTATCTTGGATGGTCTGGAGTTCAGAGTTGCCTTAGGAAACACCTGGAAGGAAAACTTAACAGAACTTAGTGGAGGACAAAGGTTGGTGAACTTTGTGGGGTTTCTGTTTGTTTTCCATTGCAGTTGTGTATGTAATTGATATGTCTAGCTAATTATAGTTCAGAAAAGCAAAAAATGAATCTTGTCCCTGACTTGACTAGGGAATCTTGTCTCCTTCCAACCTGACTTAATATTGAAAGCATTATTAATTCATTTCAGCTCAAAGAGGAATCTGACTTAGAACAATGCATTACTTGGAATATGATAACAAACAAGACTTTACTCCATGGAGAAGTGACAAAAAATGAATTGACTGGTGAGAAAACTGCAGTTAATGCTAGGTAGTACTGAGGTACTGTTGAGTTAAATGCTCCAGCCCTTGAGTTGTAATCTCAAAAATCTATATAGACAAGTTCTGCCCTGGTGTCAAAGTAGTGTCATGGTGACAGTTGTCTTCTCCAGTGATTACAGGTACTGTGTAGGGTATGTGCTTCTTTTCAACTTCTAAAGAAAAATCTAACAAATTGAAAAGTAGACACAGAATTTAGGAAGAGGTGAGACAGAGATACAGAACTTTCTGAAGGACAGCATGCTTTAAGAACTGTACATTGAAAAATGGCACTGCAAAACTCAGAATTGAAAATAGGTAAAGCAACAGCATGATTTTAAATACCCTCACCCAACTAACCTGGTCTTCCAATAAAAGAGTAAGTAACATTTGCCATTTCTGGCAGAAGGCTTCACATTTTGAAATCAGAAGTTGTGGCAGAAGCTGTCATTCTGTCTCTTCAGAACTCATGGCATGAATCTGCTTTTGAGAGAGCATTTTGTTACTACCAAACAATTGTTTTCATAAGCCAAAGCCTCTCAAACAAGAGCAGAAAACATAACTTACTTATTCTCTATATTAGATCATTGGTGGCCTTGTCCTTGATCTTATCCATGCTTCTCTTCAAACCTGCCCCAATTTACATCTTGGATGAAGTGGATGCAGCCCTTGATCTCTCTCATACCCAGAATATTGGGCAGATGCTTCATACTCATTTCAGACACTCCCAGGTATGATCTCGAAACTAATTTTGATCGTCTATTTATGCACTTCATTATTTTCAGAGGCAGTCTGCCACTGAGTCTAAGCTGTTCAAGTATTTTACTCCAGAGATGTGTATTTCTAAGTTGTTTCAAGTGGAAGTTATCACTGATGATATGGCAACTGTGAAACTTCTAGGCATTACATTTTCACGTAAGCCATTGCTGCAGTGGCTAAAAAACAGGTAGTAATAAGGAAGAGTATCTGTGATATGATCAATTTCAGGTTTTGGGTTTTTTTTGGTAGAGTTCTTTAATCTGGGCTTTAAATTTTTTATTTTTTTGACCCTGTTGAAATAAGCCAGGCAGTAGTGGAAAAAACTTCTGTATCACCATGGCCTGTGCATGGAAAAAAATCTGTAGAAGTGAAGAAACATACTACTCCGAGTGAAAGGCAGTACTTATCTCTATTCGGTGGTAGGACATGACCTTTCCCAATTATGAAAGAGGAGGGGAACATTTGTTACCAGTATTGTAAAATAATTTGAGCAGTATCTTTAGACTATGAAAGGTCCTGCATTCTTACAAAATTTGTGCAAAAGTCATTAACCTGCTCAGCACATTTTGTTGGGCTTCAGTTACATTCTCAGAGTATTTTTTGAAGAATTGCCACCAAGCTATTAGCCAAATAAAGTAAAAGGAATCCTTCTTTTAGAAGCCTTTTCCAATGTTGTTTAAAGCCTTTATTTGGATGCCAGCATTAACTTCAAGCTTTCTGGTTTGTTTTAGTTTATTGTGGTATCCTTGAAGGATGGAATGTTTAACAACGCAAACGTCCTCTACAAGACCAAGTTTGTGGATGGTGTATCCACTGTTGCAAGATATGATCAGTTTCAATGCAGACACAAACAGGTTAAAAACAAGTCACGCCCCTTCCCTCCAATAAGCCCAGCAACCACCTCAAAGTGACAAAAGAGGACATGCAGAACTGGGAAAAATTGCTGGCCCTCCACGTGCAGTAATCAGTTCTAAAGTGTTCTCTGACCCCAGTGTATAGCCCAGCCAGGAAGAAAGTTTTAATTTTTAACTCTTTTTTTAAAAAAAAAGTATTTTAATTTTGAAATACTACTTTTATGTTTTAGCTTTTAGTTCACATCCGCACGTTATTAAGAACTGAAATTCACAGGAGACTGTTGCCTGTACCATTCACTAAACTGGCCACATTTATTCCTCTTGGTGTCTAGTAAGTCATTCCTATTGCCCCTCTGTAAGCATTTACACATAAACAGTAGCTCTGTAAGCTCAACAGGAGGAACTGAAGCCTTTGAATGAGGAAGAGCTGGTTTGACTTGCAGTGTTCATGGCATTCAGAAAACCTGTTGCAAAGTGTAAACGCTGTCTTCCTCTCCTGTTGTCAATACTACAGAAAAGCAGCATATTGGGTTTTAAGCTAGTATAATAAAGTAACAAAGCAATCATCAACCATTTTAACTCCCAAGTTATTTTAACGTGTTTTGCAATTTGCTGCACTGATGTTTTTATCAATAAACTACACAACCCCAATTGTGTATGTGCTTTCTTCTCTCACCATTTTTCATTGAATAATCCCTACTCAGAATTAAAGACTTTCTTCGGTTTTGAACATCCTGCTGTATTTCTCAAAGCTTGATTATTTAATTCTGTACTCTGAACATTAGAGGTAAGAGAAAATCTAAGTATTTTTGGACATGGATGTTTATAACCAAGCAATAATTCACAATTCACTGCAAGCTGCAGCGTGGGAGAGGGATGTGGACCCACCGCTAGCAGTGGAGAGGCTCTGTTTTTGGGGGTGTACGGTCTGACACTGTTCAACTTGCTAGATGATGCTTCAGCCAGTTGGTAGCTAACATCCATAAACTTTGTATTTGCTTGCTCTCCTCTGTTTAGCTGATTTTTTTTTTCTTCCTTTCAGAATACCATTTAGAAAAGTAAATTTAATTGAGGCTGGTTTGGGGGCAGGGCGGGAGGGATATGGCTGCGTCTGGAATAGTTTGGAAACATTAAGTTCTTGAACATTATTTCAATAAATTTTCTGTCTCATGGCCTCACCCTCCATATATACATATGTATATCATATATACACATATGTCCCATAACCCTGCCTGGTTGCAAGTGACCAAGCTATTGGCTTAAAAAACAAATTCACACAGTTCCTCCTAACTGGATGCTGTCATTTGTAACACAGCCACCTTCAGGCTGAAGAGGAAGTGGCCCCAGGGCAGGGAGGCCAGCGCAGAGCAGAACACAAAGGGGTGCTTTGGGTTTGGGGCACAAGAACTCTGTAAAATAACTCGCAGTGGGAGAAAAAAAAACCAAACCACTACCAGTCACTTCGAAGAACAGGTCATGCAGTTTTTATTTAATGTTACCTTTTTGGTAAGCAGGAGGGTTTTCTTTCAGTCAGACCAGTCACATACTTTGACAGTACAGATTGCAGTGAATTTGATGGAGATCTTGCAACATTAGAAAACTTCTCAATATACATCCATTTAAGCAACAGCTTGTAGGTCAGATGTGAGTGCTAGAGCTAAGCCTGCGCACTGCACTCCAGGTATACAAAGCATTGCAGCAGCACAAGAAATGCCCGCACTGGGCAAAGTACAGTGTGTTTTACATAGTGCAATCACTTTTAGAGGAAAAACTCTAGGAAGGCCACATCTATTTATTTATTTATTTTTAATCCTGTCAAGTTTACAAATGCGAGGGGGGTAGAAATCAAACCTCTGACTGAATTAACTTTTGTACAGGTAGGTTTTGTGTATAGGCACGTGCTTTAGAGAGGAGCTCTGAATCTGCTCTGTAATCACGAGAAAGACATATTGCTTTGTGATTCAGAAAGTGTCATACCATCTCTCGCCTTCCTAACACTCTTGGCCAGAGCTGTTAATCCTGCTGTTTGTAGAGTTCCTAGAATACGCTCTTCCCTCTAGTGTAAATCCCCAATAGAGAAATTCAGGTTGCTATTGACAATGATTACAGTTATTCTACTTACGGTCATTTGACCGTATTAGGCATTGCCTCTGAATACTCCAGCCCACAGTGAAAACTCACGTTGCCAGAGACACGGAGGCTCTTGCTTTTCTGTTACTGTCACTCACCAATACGAAAAAAACCCAAGTCAGACAATGAACTGCTACAGCAAAGCATCACTGGTAATATTTATCTAATACAAGAAAAAAAAAAGAACACTCATGACACTACATGTCATGGTAAGCAAATTTTTAAAGATACTGCAAAGTGATTTGCCCAGTAAAATTTTAAAATGTACACTGTGCTCAATAGTTCAAACTACACGTAAACAAAGAGCAGCTCCCTGCAACAAGGTGTAAATCAAAACATTATAGCACCAGCTCCCAGCACCAAGGAGTTGCCCACTGACCAGTTCTAGTGTACAATGCAATAGTGCTCGCTGAGGTTTCTGCTACACGAGAGCCACAGTGGGACAGCTCTGCCCATTTCTTGCTGACATTTTCTTACCAGGTGTGCACAAATTACATTCCTCCCTTCCGTGGAGAGCAAGTCAGACAACGAGATTGTTACAGTACCAGAAAACACTGAATGGGAAATGGCACCTGAGGGAAAAGTAGGTACTGCATACCTGATTCTGAATAAATGGGCATGGAGGAAACGTGACGCTATCTGAGCAATCCTCTCCCTAACAGGTCAAATCTGAAAGGAGCTGCAGACTGTAAGAAAAGAAACAAGCCTTCCTATGCTGAAAGCCATGGACATGATATTGCCCACACTAATGATTTTATTTCACCATCAGCAAAGCGTTTATCCCCAAAAAGCTGTACACATACTGGTCAGATTATGGTGCAGTGCTAACTTTACACTATTAAAAGTCTGTTGCTATAGTGGTCAGGTTTGTCTTTTATCTGAGGAGGGCAAAAAAAAAGGAGACAGGCAGCATGGCCACATCATCATATAGCAATTTTACTCCACGTTAATGCAGATATAATCTTCCTTCTTAAGTGCAAATTAAAAAGTATTTGCTAGAAACCAGCATGACTTGGGCTGCTGAGAAATGATAGATGATTCAGTTTCTTACAAATATTGACAAGTCTAAATCAGTACAGGTTTCCAAAGCAAGAACAGGGTTACGAACAGGAAGGGAATAAAACATTACCACTATTAAAAAAACGTGTCATTGCAAACTTCGAACACTCTTCAAAAACATACCTAGAAAAGATTGTTTTCCTATTTTTTTTTTTCCTGCAGCTGAGGAGTGTCCATGCAAAACAATTTTGAGAAGAGCAGTGTTCCACCTGGGCAACAACTAGGCCCAACTTTGTCCCACACAGCTCAGTAAAGTGCTCTCTTGTGCATCCTTTGAGGAAAAAAGTTCTCATTTAAAGTTTGGGAGACCGAGGTTGCTAGGTGGGGAAGGCATAGTCTCGGTCAATCCATGCTGAGGTCAGAGAAGGAGGAAGGAGCAAAGTTAACAGTACTCTGCCTTTTGTAACTCACAGACAACAGGCTGCAAGGGAGGAGCAAGCAGGAGAAGCAGAGGTGGGTGTCAGATGAAACCCTGCCCCTGGGAAGCCACCGGAGTTTAACACAGGCTTCATCAGGGGAAGCATTTCATTCTTCACAGATAACAAACACTAGATCTACTGCAGAGTCCCAAAGATTTACTGTTTAGACACCAGGTAACAGATCTCCACACATGACACAAGTGAAAAATCAAACACGCTTTTCACTTCCTGTGCTGGTGGTTTTTCAACAATTCCATTAAAGGACAAAGGGGATCCGAGTAACATTCTTTTGCCGATTTAAAAAAGAAAAGCATCTTGCCCTCAACATTTTTAATGTTGCACACTTATAAACATTCTAGGGCAGATCATTAGAGGTATTTACTGATAAAACAACTAAAAATCAGCTTAAAAGAGTAAAAATAACATTAACGGGGAAAAGAATTTAAGGCATTTTTTTAATTTTGGCCAGGAATGATGCATGCTACAGAGTAATCTTCATTTTCCCACTTGGTTTTCAGACCACTGCACTTTTTTGTTTTTGTTTTACATGGCACTTTGTAGTTTGTGTTTTACAACTTAGTCAAGATTTTCAAGTGTTTTCTTCAATATAAATGCCTTCTCTTGTAGCTCAGGTCTGCTATCTGATGCCATTGTAGACAACGAACGAATGAGATGCTCTCTGCTTTCTGGTGTCAGGCTTTCCCACTGTTGAGCTTCTGTGTAGATAAAGACAGACAGACACTGGACATGAATACCAGAATGCCAAAAAAAACCTGAAAGATTTTTGCTAGAATAAAAGGAATTGTGGAACAGAAATCCAAAGGAAACGTTTGCTACAGAACAATTGCTGACACATATGACCTTGAGATGTAAGTAGACTCGTTCTCTGAAGTAAATTCTGCAAGGCTTAAATCCTAAATTAACAATAAGGAACTAAACTTGGCATTGAAAGGGTAAAAATTGCTCTTCTGCACAAACAGGAGCTCTCCCCTCTATGGAGCTTGCCCATAATGCAGAATCTGACTACACACTCAGTCCTGTGTGCTCTCCTTGGGACCCTCCTTGCTGGACATTTTCCTCACCCAAGGAGTATCCAACAGTACGTTAGACCTTGACTTTATCCCCAGTTACTTCAAGCCCTCTCCAACCTTCCCAAGTCACCAAGCACAGAACTCCAAGTCCCAACTGCCCTGAAACCTCCCGGTGCTGCAAGCAGAAGGTAACACCATCTCTCCAGGGTTCCAGCCACGCAGCCAGGTGCCTCCTTTACCAACCAGTGGCTCTCCCAGGTGGCAAGCAAAAAGTCTCACCTTGCAGTTTGGTGAGCAGCAGTTGTATCACAGACAAAGCTTCTGTTCTTATGGACGTGTAGCTTTTGTTTTCTAAGGGATTTAAAAAACAACAAAAAACCCCACAACGACATTGAGAACCAAAGGCATACTAACCGTACAAAGAGCAGTCACCACTGAGGTCTCCAGACCACTTTTGTTAGCACTGCTCTCTGAGCTCATTTGTGCTGGCAGTCTGCAGTGCTCCCCAATTAAGACACATCTGAATGGCAGAAAGTGACCAACTAGAGGTTGATAAGCTGACAAAACCTTGTGCATTGCCACTGCTATTACCACAGTGCTACTGTTCCTTACATGTGTTAAAAGGGAACAACGCTGGCACAGCTGCAGTGTGATCACAGACAACTTCTGTGCATAACACTGTTCCTTTGCTAAGTTGTAATGGCTATAAATCATCCAGGTTTTAACAAGTAGCATTAAGTGAGGGTACCTAAACCCTATACCATCAAGCACAACCTTGTCACAGAAAGTGATTTGGTCTCCTAAGCTAAAATCTTGTTAAAGTCTCATTCCAGGAGGATTGATAGTTAAAAGAAACTTTCCTCAAAGGGGTGTCTGGGTTGGTAGCTAGCTCTAAAGTAGGTGCTGCCTTTACGCATACCAGAAACATGAGCCACATGGAGGTATGAGGAGACTCGGGGCACTGTTACAGTCGTAGGACAAGTGGGAACACTACCGAAGTAATAAACAGCCCCAAAGTGTCAACTTTACACAGGTAGCACTTATATTCCCATAGGTGCTCTGCTCACGGACAGCACAAACTGCCTCAAAGCCTTGGAGCTTCACACACTGGCTGTCTGAGAAAATTTTGGGTCTCTCCAATGCATATGTATCCAAGAAGTCTGAACTGTGGAGGAGAAAAACTTGTGTCTCATTAAATCAGCAATAGCTTCATTAGGTGGGGTCCATCTTCTGCATGGAGAAGATTACTACATTTCCAATTTGCACTCCTGAGAGGTTGCAAAGTCTGCTGTCTGCCTCTCCCTCCCCTTTCAAAGCTTTCTGGCACCAGAGGAATTTACTTCTCTGTGCACAGCACCCTGCATAGTGCTGTCCTGAACAGCTACTGCAACATCAGAATTGCCACAGTGCAGTGCCAGGAAGGGCAAAATGTTACCTGACAGCTTATGCTTCTTCTGCACTTCTTCTACCAGCCAACCCCCAGAGGAGGAATTTATTAACGAGCAATTAATCATCAACCACAGAACAGGAAAACTCCATTTACCTAAAGAATGGGTAATAGATGAACAGGTTTCCAACAGTATTTCTGTCAAAGCCACAGGGTCTGAGTGCTCCTCATCAAACAGCATTAGCCTGTCAAATGCAAAAACACTGTCAGACACTCTGCATCACTGGGACAGAAGTCTGCTTGACTTCCTCTGAGAATCCAGTGTCATCCTCAATTTCATTAAACAGTTTGAAGAAACAAAGAAAAGCAACATCATTGAAGTGGATCGTAGAAAGGAGAATTACCCTTGAAAGTAGGCATTCATGGCTTGTAGCACTCCAAGCTGCACTTTCCATGTGCTGAGTTTCAGACGGTCACACATTAACTTGCAAAACTCCTGGCGATAGCAACCTACAGAAAAATAACAATGTCATTATGTTACCAGAGGGAAAGGCAGAGGAAACAATTCCTGCTCTGTCTCCCAGGTGTTCCTTACGCTCCTCTCCAAGTGACATCAAGCTAGTCACTGCACGTGACCAAGGCAACATCCTGTAACAAGTCCTGTAATGAGTGACCCTGAAAATCACCACATCAACACTCATTACCAAACACTGGAAGATAGACAGCTGCATTACACATTCTGGCATGCTAATAAAAGCAACCTGGGTTTTTTTTCAGATATACCCGCTTCCTCCACCTTGTACCAGCTCTGATGCAGACGTAAATAGGAGCAGCAAAACTAGGCTGCTTTTGATTAGGCAAGCCACCTCAGGTATCCTGCATGTCTCCACAAACTCGGAACAGTTTGGTGAAGTGATTTAAGACAACAGTAAAGGAATTTCCCCAAGGATGGGCTACTCTGTGGGAAAGCTGTTAGGGCAGCTTTCTCACTGAAGACCTTGCAAGCTGCAGGCAGTAAGATCCTGCACCTCCTCAAAAGCCTCCCCACTCCCCACATGATCCCCAGGTCCCTCCCTCCTACCCCTTTTCATTTTAAGAGGAAACAGTGTGAGCCAAGAAAGTTTGCTCTGCACACCATTAGCTCACTTACGCTGTGTCTCTGGGCTCCTTGGCCAGGCTTTGCCCAGGGTCTCGAAGGCACAGATCAGGGACTCCATCTGCACCTCCTTCTCCCTCATGTCCTCATCCTCTTCATCATGCTTTGGTAAACCCGTGCCCATGCTCTCAAGAGAGTTCTGCGGAGGTGATGGGGGGAAGGGTGATCGACAGAAGGATGAGGGCAGGCTAGCCACACACTTCAGTGCAATTCAGTCTTCCCTTGCAGGCTGTGCGTACCAGTCCGTGCACCCAGTCAGTGCCTCCATACAACTGGAGCACAGGCCCCCTTGGCCACCAGTAGCTCTGGCACTATCGGCAGCCTGCAGAAGCGTGCAGCAGGCTCCATGGCCTCGCATCCAAACATCTGCCTGTGCTATACGAGTCCCACTTGCAGAGCTGCGAAGCACCGCAGATACTAAACTGAAGCGCTCTACACAGCTTCCTAGGAGTCTCTCGCTGCCCGTGGAGCAGCCAGGAATTAACTTTTAATGCTGCATCGGGGCAGTGCTGGACACCACTGGCAGGACTCTGCCTAGAGAACAGCTGGGCTAATTCGGATTTTGGGCAGCACAGGTACAACCCACCCAGGGCTCACCAACAGTCTGGTATTCAGCCCCACCAAGGATCTGGCTGAGTGTTGGGTATTCCTCACATCAGCAGCCTTCTGGGCAGAAGAGAAGCCTGGCATGCTTCCAGCATCAGCCGGACTGTCACCACTTGGGTGTTTTGCTTTGAAAGAGGGAAAACTCAAGAAGCTGAACTGTCACCTTCTTTATCATGGGAAAGATGATATCTGCCAGCTGCTGGAACCGGTCTTCCTTTGTTGCCTGCAGCACCCCAGCCGCACAGCGCAGTGCCACCATCTTATACTTTAGGTTCTCTTTCTGACATTCTTTCAGGACAGCCTGGACAATATCATTGATGGTGGGCTGGCCAGGCACTGACTTCTGCAGCTCTGCACTGGAACACAAGGCACACAGAAACTATCAGACCCACATGAATCCCTTCCCAAGCACTGCTTTTCCCACAGCGTCCAGGCACAGGGCTGCAGGTTGTCCAGGCACTGAAGTTACACTCTGGTGCTCTTTTTCACTCTTACCCTGTCTGTTCTCCCTGGTTTTCTTTCCTGTCTTTCCTCATACGCTTCCAATGCACTTTCCGCCCTCACTCTTCTACCTCTTCCTCTCTTTTCCCCTTTAAGGCGTCCATCCTTCCCCTTAGTCTCTTCTTTCTTCTTAGCAATTCTGGCCTCTCAACATCCTCCTCCTTGCCCTAAACCAACCATTTACCTGTGCAGGTCCCTCTGAAGTATCACTTGCCCCCCCAGCTCTCACCAGTGACCCGCACATTGACAAGCGGGGTGGAGAGAGACTCCTCACATGCTGATGGGAGATCAGGATGGTGTTCACAACTTTCTAGAGTCTCCTTAGCACCAGACAGGCAACCACACTGTGCAACAACCTCCTTTTTGAGGTCCCAGCTCCCGAGAGTACCACCTCTTTCAAGACACTTACTTGCAAGCAGAGACGACACTGGCAATGGCCTTTAACAGCTCCTCCTGCAATGAGTAAAACAGATACCACTGAGAAATGCTTCACAGCCAAATGGCACAGTCCTGCCGCACAGAGGAAACCTTTGTACTCTGCTGCGAGAGGTAGTGGGGAAACATGCCTATGACACCAGCCTAGAGAAGCAATGTCTGGCTCCTGCCACTCCTGCTGTAGAGGCTGCAGAGGACTTGGCTTTCCATCTGCACTGAACCTGCAGTGGAAAGTGGCCTTGCAGCACTTCTGAGCACAAGCTAGTACCCCTCAAGGCCACAATGCGGTGCAGTGGAAGTAGTCTAAGTGGAAACCCAACTCCTAAAGCAACCTGAACTCCACCTACTTATCTTCCCTGTCATTTTCGTATCCGCAAAATGCAGAGCGAACTGCAGACTCCCTAAGCCAGAGCTCTTGCGTGTGCTGCTCAGCAGCAGGGAACATGGCATTTCCTGGCTCAAGGGCCGCATGCTAGTGCTCACAGCGATCCACAAGGTGCTAGTTCCCTTTTTACCTTCCCTGTCCAGGTTCTCCCTGGCAGGCCTTGCAGCAGTGCGGAGAGCACTATTCCCAGATGCGGCGGTACAAGGGAGCCTGTCTGTTTGGCAATTGATGCCATGGCAGCTGCTCCCTGGGCTTTCATCTTCCAGGACTGGGACTGCAGAGCCTTCTGGGTAATGGTTATCAACTCCTGCATATACAGCCTGATGCCACCCTGAGTACCTGCACATCAAACAGAGGAAAACTGTAGTTTTGCCACAAAACAAACAAAAACCTGATCTTATTTAAAAAAAAAAAAAAAAGAAAGAAAAAAGAAGAAAAAAAAGCAGTTACAGATTTGTCTATTTTTTTGGCCATGAAACATATCAGCAAGGCCTGCTTCAGGCAAAGGGGTGAAGAATTCCTCCCAGCCTGATTGAAGGTGGGTTCTCTTTTCTAGGCACTTCCAAAGAAAATCTTTAGCACGTATCTAGACAAAGAGGTCATCTCAGTCCTTCCACATAGCAGACATTAGACATTGTGTTAGCCTGTTTCTAAGGAATATAACTTTTTTTTTTTTACAAGAACAGGTCACGGAAAACTGTTTTGCAGCTCCTTTCCCAAACTCTAGAAAAGTAATCTGCTGACTGAGGGACCAGATCCGAAAACAGGTCAGAGGAGGAGCCAGCAAAACCATTTCACCATGCATTCAGATCTTCCTATACAGACAGAAAGCATGGCAAAATAGCCCTTCTATAGCACAGATTCATTCATTGAAGTTAAAACCACAGGCATCAGCAGAGAGACCTCCAACCCAAGACACAGGCCAAAGTGCCCTGTAACTTCAGAGTGTGCAGCAGCCCTTAAAGGCTGGCATCAAAATTTCCAAAGATGTCCAGCTACCTGCGCCATGATCAGGGCCAGATTACAGTGGCATTCAGTGCCTCTCAATCTTAAAATACTTCTCCTGACTGTGTCTGTGTATCCTCAGCAATCAATACCTCTGTTATTATTTTAAATAGCCACAGAGAAGTTAACCTGCCGAAACTCATACAGGACATCTTTAGCAAGGAAAAAAATGGAAACAAGCTTCCCATGAGAACTCTGGGTTTCCAAAATAGATTTCCAGAAAGCATGATGCTTCTTGCCCCACGCTTCCCAGAAAGCTTTTACCACTCTTAACGCAACTTACCAGGTACATTTTCCTGCCAAACTTCAGTCCACAGAGTAGAATTCTCTTTCTCTCCTTTCTCTTCATCGGGAACCTCATGCATGCCAAGAAAAGCCAATGGCAGCACATGTTTGGCATGGTTCTTCACTACATCTGGGCTGTAGCGTCCCACAGCATGCACAGTTAAAGCACAGCCTGTCCTGTAAACTGGCTCTGAAGGAGCAAAACAATCACACATTATAACTGGGAAGCAGGATTTTCCTTTGACAGCTTGGTCTGCCTCTTGGGAAGGAGAGGAATGCACAGTATTGTATAATGATTATATGTGGGAATTATTCAGCCAGTGAAACAAAGCATCACAATATAGAAATGTTTCTTTAACAGCTTTTGCTGTCACCAGGAACTTTTTCTGCACTCTATTCTGTAATTGAACACCCCAGAACCAACATACCTTCCTTCTCCATGTACCAACTGCTGAGTTTGTGCAACAGCTTCTCAGTGCTACTGTCCCGGGAAGTCTGTAACAGTGAAGTGACTCAAATCACTCATACACTTAAAAAAACCCCAACAACAAAAAAGCAAAATAAAACCTAAAACCATCTCAAACCCCAACTCACCCGGACTAGATGCCCCATAGCAAAGGCAAAAGACTTCTGTACCACGCTGTTGCGATCAGTCAGGCCACTAAGTAAAGCACTCATAAGTTTGCCTGTTGGAAGAGACCTCAGTTTATCAGAAGTATCATGTTTTTATTCCTGTGACAAGAACTACAATAGCCTGCATTTCACTAGATTGTCTGAATATATGCATTTTTCCTCGTCGCATGTTTGTGGGGTTATAGGTCTGTCTGGTCCTTATGTTTAAACAAGTGCACAGCATAGCACAGCAAGGCTCAGCAAAAGCTAGTGTTTTGTCAGCCTCAGCCTGCACACCTTGACTGATAATGTTCCTGCATGTGAGCACCCCAGCTGATCATGCTTTCACCTTTATTTCTAATTTTGCAACAGAAGGGTGACCTCCTTTCTACTATCAATCACCGTAAATTTTAAAGAGTAGACTAAGACCCACGGAAGCAAAGTCCCTGTTTAAGGTCCTCCCATAGCTCAAGTTGAAGAAACAAGTGCTTATTGACAGCGCTACACTAATACAGGCATTGTTAGTCTGCTCCAATAAAGTCTAGAGATATTTCTGCCTGTTCCTGCTGGGCGCTAGCAAATTCCCTCAACTCCTTCCTCTGCCTCTTCCAACTTGGTGAGGTATTTAACATCCCCAGGACCTACCACCAGCATGCCAGTCTTATACACTCAAGGCAACTTCAAACAGCTCTCTGAGAAAAATACACACATAAAGGTCGTTCTTGTGATAAAATCAAAGGCCAATAAGGAGGAAATACTACCAACAGAACAGCAACAAAAAGCACCTTTAAAACCTGACACTAGAAACAAACCTTACCTGAATAAGGTGTTAAGTCCTGAGGACACTGTGTGGTTAACGATACAATTACACTCGCACAGCCTCCCTGGAAGGATGCAAGGGAAAACAAAGGTAAGATAAAACAGCACTAGCCCTGAGCCTCTGCCCTGATAAGCGGGGAGTCAAGGGTAGAAGAAGAAAAACAGTTTGTAACAAATGAATGACAAGAATTGAATTAGGAAGTGAAAAGGTTACCAGGACCCACACTCAGGATAGATGGTCCTGGAAGATTTACAGCTAACACAGAAAACCTTCTGCACTCAAGTGTCACCAAGCACAACAGCCGTGTAGCCCAGGGGAGGTTAACGCAGCAGACATTCAGAAAATCACAAGTATTGTAGGTGGATTGAGACTCAGATGTAAAATTACTCCAGTATGAATGAGCCCAAGCTGTCACTTTAAAAGAGACAGTCAAAAGAACTGTATTTACATTGACACTGCTCTGTGTTCTCTTCTCCATTTCCAAAGGAACTATTAAAATCACATACATACCTTTGTACCAAGGCCTACTCCACTTTTGATCAGTTCACACAGCCGGGGAACCAGCTCACCCAGGACGGACACATCCAAATACTGCAAGCTCTACAGAAAGCCAAGGGACAGGGGGTGTTGGGGGGAGAAAAAGGAAAGGTAATGGTGGCAGACTTAAGCTGGTCTACTTCCAGCTGAGGCCAGCCTCAGTTCTGCAGGCTGGTCTTCAGCTGAATCATTAGAGTTTGCTGCATGGTGGGAAAAAGGCACCACAAAGTGGCTTCGACCACATACAGATTCTCTTGTCCCACTTCTGTGCTGAGCTGACCCTGCTAAAATTATCATTTGCTGGAACTGATGTACTCCAAGTGTTCAGAAAGCTGAAAGTAACACACTAGCAAGAACTCCTTTTGGGGAGGGGAAGAGATACAAAGGTGTGCATGTCTTTAGGCAAAACCCAACATTCCCACAACTGTCTGAAACCCTGAAGCAGTAACATATCCAAACTAGACAATGAAATGAAACTAGTCATGACAGTTTTTAAACAGGTCAAGACAAACAAGTGGTATAAATGACATAAAAGTACAAGAGGGATGTTACTGATATCGTTTCTCATCTCCTACGCCTAAATGCCACTAGGCAAAACAGAAAGCCTCATGTTACCAGCACTCTCTGTAGCACACTGTCTGCAGAGGGGAGATCCATCCTCTAGCAAATTCAAGGATCACATACTAACTGAAGGTAACCCTCTCTGAGCTTCAGAAGTTAGAGCAGCTGTCACTTCCTCCTCCTGCATCGGTATGGTGAAGGGAATAGTCCATTATATCATATAACCTCCCAGCCAGCCCCAGAATATAGAGGAATAGAGAGAAGGTTGCTCACAAGCCAGGACATCTTCATGCTATCCCTCTCCTCCCCTAGGAAATCCGAAACCTGATCAGGGCAGCACAACTGTCCCCCCCAGGCTGGTGGAGGGGAGGCATGGCCTGGAGGAGGGACAGCAGCAGCTGCTGCAGCCTGCGGGGTGGCAGTGAGTACGCTTTTCCACGGAGCCTTTCATTCCCAGCCGCTTTACACACTATTTATAGAGAGCAGTCCACCTGACACCAAAACGCAGCTCCACACGCTGTTATATACAGGAGGGCTTGCTGTTGTTACTTTTCCTTAAGCGCAGGAAACAAGGAATAGCTCTGGTGGCCACGCTTCTAAAGCTTGCTCAGCGCTCACAGCCCCTGCCTGCTCACACACCCCTCGCTGTGTGCAGTGCCTGAGCAGAAAGGAAATGTCTTTTCTTTGGGAAGGGACAGGCTCTTTCAGAAGGCAGGGAACTCTGCCAAGACAGACCCTACAGCACCGTGTCTGGGCATCATCAACTCCTCCAGCAGCAGGGAACTGTGGTGCAAAACACCAGCTGCTGACAGTGCTTTCAGTGATATCAGCATTTTCTCTAAATATCTCTACCATCAAAGCACCGGCAACGCCCAGGTAAGGATACCTAAGGCACCAAGAGGCAAGGGTTGGACAGCATTCGTGCCTTAAGAACAGTAACTACCATCAGTTGGAGGCCCAGGTGAGAACCTGGTTGTGGAACAGTGGGCCAGAGATGAAGGAAAATGGCAGCTAGCATAATCCAGAACCATTTGAGCCCCCATCCAAAGAAAAGCACTTGAAAGATGCCCTTTTCATCAAAGCAGGCAGGTCTTCAGGTGGAGAAACAATCCATGTGACTCCAGATGGAGCCAAGGTTATTCACAATTGATCTGAGGAGCAAGCTGTGGCAACAGCATGAGAGAAGTCAGTACATGAAAAAGAAGGTGGGCAGATGTCCACAGGGCGATGTGATAATAAAATGAACCCTGAAGAGGTATTCTGTAAAGCTCCCGCTTCGATTCCTGTTCTTCTCCTACAACATACCTTACACTGGAACCCATCTGAATCAAGTACTTACCATGTTAATGGTTTCCATCATGGGAGATGACTTGACAGCACTAAGTCTGGCACTATCCATTGCAGTCTAAAAAGAAGGAAAAAACCAAAACCAAGTGTAAACTCAACATGAAAACAGTGGAAAGGGCAGTATCAGCTATAACTCACTACCTCACAAACTCAAACCAAAACCCATTTCGGAGGCATACAGACAGAACGTAATTACATCTACAGACCACGAATGTCTCCCTTTCAGAGGCAGGTGGATGTTCTAGCTGGAGTACAGTAGCTAAACCATGCACTCCTGACATCACGGAAACGACAAAAAGAAAAAAAAAAAGAAAATAAGGAAAAAAAAGGAAAGAAAGAAAAAAGGGAAAAGAAAAAAAAGAAAAAATCCCACTCTGACCTATTGCTCACTCCTTTCTCATTTGCAAAGGCTAGAGTTTGACCCCTTTCCCTCCCCACAATGAAATTAGCTACATTTGCTTCTGAACAGTGGGTTTCAGTCACTTTCCCAGAAGACTGCTACTGATTTATATGGTTCTTTGAGAAAGATTCAAGGACACAGCGCTGACAACATCCACCTCCAGCCCACAGTGCTATGGCACACCTTCTAATCTATGTTATAAGAAGTCCTGCAGTTAATCCCCTGGGAAAAACAGCTACACAGTTTGACAGTACAGGTGCATTCCAGATAATTATTACAGACTCTCTCTTCACCTGTTTCACTGTTGTATATGGAGTTGAAGTCACATTTAACAACAATTCTTAATAAGATTGTTCTTCACTCTGAAACATGTGGTTGTCTAGTGAATAAAAAAAAATCCCAACCCTTCAAAAAAACCCCACATTTGTCCAGCCATATTGCAATGACCAAACTTTTTTTAGTAACTTCTTAGCTCTTTCTCTTTGCATCTTTGAACAAAAATCTGCTGGTTTTCTGCTCACTGAATGAAGCTTAAATCTTTGTTATCTCTGTTCTGTTGATACTTTCCCATTATAATTGCACTTACTTTCTCCTGATCTGTTGCAGAAAGACTCAAATAATTGAGGACTTGAGGCTCCAGCACACTTAAGGATTCCAGTAGGGCTGGGATAAGTCTTGGTGCGTGAGGTTTCAGCATAGACCCAGCACTTTTACTGATCTTCACAAGAGTGTTAATGCTGAAAAAAGATCAAAGGGAAGGTCAACAGAGAAACACACAGACTTGGCTGAAAAACGTCTCTGGTCTGCTCTAATCCAGTACCAACAAAAAGGCCAATCCAAATCTCAGATACACCAATATAAATCTACCTGCAAACAAAAGTCTGTGTATTTTTCTGCTTAAGCAAAACCATACCCTAGCCCTGAGCTTCCAATTGATGCTATGCTTCGCACAGAGATTTCTTACTTTGGCCAGGGTATCACAAAGGGAATGGGCAAAGAGGTAGTACTACACACAGATGTAGGAAGAAATAACACATCTTCATGTTTTAAAGCAGCTCTGGGCAAAGTCACCCCAGAGACATCCATTGTCTCTGCCCAAGAAAAAACAAATTACAATGATCTGTTCAAATCCCACTTGTCAGTTTCAGACTGACCACATCTCTCAGGCTGCATTTTGACAAAGGGTTTCATAGCTTCAAAAGGGATGAAAAAAATAAAGAAATATTCACTATCATTTGATCGGAGCTTTCTAACCTTTCTGGATAACCATGTTCAATAAAAGAAAATTATTTTTGCAAAGACCAGCTACACTCCAGGTCTGAATTTTCCAGCCTTTTTTGTCCTTCAAGCAAATGAAGGAATACACAAGGTTACAAAGTGACAAGCATATGAAGTCTCTAAACATCAAGGGACATCAAACCATTACATGACGTAAAATGTATTTGAACAGTGTGACAAAATGCAGTCACCTCTGAGATGTGAACTGCCATTACTCACAACCAGTCATGAAATAAGACGTGGCTGTTTCAAGAACTACCGTGAGATTTTTTGTTTACAAGCAGAAGAGATATGCCAGTCCTTAAGGACAGCCTCAAGCACAGTAAACTGCTTGCAGATCAGTTTGCCGGTTGTACAGGGAGAAAAGAACTTCCTGCTGGGAACTGAATCTGGGCATTTGCAGAGAGGCCAGATACTCCCAAAAGATGGGCAGAGTTCCTGGGGCTGCTGTTTGAACTCAGTGGGAAAAGGACTCAGCAGGAAAGCTGTTTTGGGGAGAAATTTGTCACTTCAAACACAAAGAACATTCTGCAACTCAGGTGAATAAGCTGGGTCTCTTCGTGACAAATCATGAGCCCATCCCCGGGGACCTTACATGATGCAAAACTAACCTGAGAGATCGGACTTCAGCAACTGTGCTTACTATTCCTTTGTCTAGGAGGCAAGGGAGTAATACAGCTATCATCTTCTGACCAGCTGCTCCTTTGGAGGGATCACACATCTTCACACAGACCTGGGGACAGGTGAGAATCAGTATTGCAAGTATGTACAAACCTCCTGCTCAGACTCCATTAAAGCACCTTCTCCATCAGACAGACAGAAGAAGCCAACAGTAACTACAGCAACTGCTTACAGCCAAACCTAGGCTCTGTTACACCTTCATTCTCCTCTCCAGGAGGTACTTAAGCCATAATCCACATCCACATAAAAGGAGTTTCAGCTACTGTCAGCTTCCAGAAAAGGCAAATTCAGAGCCTAGCAGGCCTTGATCTGCATCTGGATGAAGAGATGGACCAAATGACCTCTCAGTTGAGGAACAGCCTATCTCAGCTACATGGATTCAACAATTCCATAAGGCAGAGCAGCAAGTCCCAGATCAGAACAGATTCTGCAACTGCAACAATGTTTTGGGACCAGGTCACCACTTATCCCATTGAGATGTTGTGCTGCATGCATTGTGAAGGTTGTAATTTCAAACACAGCTCTTAAGATCTGTTTCCATTTCCACTGATGTGACTTTTTTAGAGGAATACCTAAAAAAATATTAAGTGATATGTGTACTACACCCAAAAAATCTTGTGTCAGTAACAGCACCAGAGAGTGAAGTCCAGACTGGATTACTTTGTTTCACACCAGTGAGGTTCCACTGGGCTTGCTCAACTAGATCAGCTGGGCTTGGCCAACTGTTGAAGTTACAGGAAGTTTCCCTAAATCCCACTCCCAAGTGGGGAAAAAAAGGACATCAGAGGAAAAAAGCAGTTCATGATATACCTCCTTTGGTTGCAGAGAACTTAACATTGCGTCATCCTCAAGCAGCAGAACTTCACCAGCATCAACAAAAGTACAGAAGAGTATGTGGTCAAGCTTATTATGATTGCTTTCTAGAGGGCTGTTCTGTTTATCACAACTGCACCTTATACTAGAGATCTTCTCAAGACAACAGTCTAAGGTAAACAGGTCACTCCTGCAGATATGATAGTGAATGATTACCTGACATCAAAACCATAAACGTCTCCATGTGCAAATGACAAAATTAGAGTTTTACCTTGCTTAAAGTTTTTAGGGCTAGCTCTGCTGCCTTTCGCACAGTCTCCTAAAAAAGAAGTCAGCAATGCATAGTTACTATTTTTAAGTCTTCTATAGAATGATTCATATTAATTGATAAGTATAACACTAGTACTGAAAATGCTATATTCATCACTAATACTTAATATAATAACTTTCAAAGAAATTCTGGCTTTGGTCCATCTGAGTATCTGGTCTACTCAGTGATACATTAAAAATACATTAAAAATCCTGCCTGCCGCTGCCAGGTTCTCTGTGCTTCTGTTCACATTTGTCTCTGTGGTATTATTTTACTGGTTGTCCTTTTCAAAACCAAAAAACCCACAAAACAAAAAAAATGACAAACAAACAATAAAACCCAAAACCAAACCCCAAAAAACCAACAGAACCTTCTACTGCAAAAAGAAGTATATAGTGCTTTGGGTATGTTTTACCTCCTCCTCAATATAATGCCTGTTGCTTAGTGATGCTTTACTCAACTGAATGTCTAGGACTACAGAAAGATGGACTAAAAGCAAACAGTAAAATTAGTGCAGCTCTGGTGGCACGTGAGACCACTAACAACTAGACTCTTTAACTTTACTTGTATTGATGAATTAAGCAGTATCTAGCAATATTCCTGGGTACTGAAACACAACCACCTGGACTGGTAATGTCTTAGGATGTTCTTAGAAAAAATCTGGCCTGCCACTGGTAGACCTTCCCAAACCATTTCCAGGAAAAATTCAGAAATTAGGCCCTTCCCAAAAGGCAGTTTGCAGGCAGTTGCTCTATTTTGGAGGCTTACATAGCTCATTAGCACCGAGGCAAAACAGCTCAGTTGGTTTCAGTGCCCAGGAACATTTCTGAACACACTACATCTACTAGTATGGAAGTAACCTCCTGGTACACAGGACCTTTTGGAAAACAGCTCAGCCTTGCTTAAGCTTGAGCAGAGAAGTCTGGATCCAGAGAGAACACAGCTCAAACCTGGAAGGACCCGAGGACTCTGACTTCATATATGCAAGTCATTTAAGCACACAAGCACGTTCTATATGTTTCTAGACTCCAGAGTTAAGCAAATACTTAGGAATTCTTTTATATCCAGGAAAAATGCTGAACCATCAAGCACAGCAGGAATGAAAACCAACATTTAAAAACATGAGAAACATGCACAAAGAATTTCCAAGGCGGCATGGAAATTTTAAGTGCAAGGGGCCTGAATTTCTCATCTGCTTAATACCCAAAACTCCCATTGGCTTCATCTTGACTTCTCATAGAATTTTTCTTTAAAGATCTCAGCGCTTGATCACTGTACTTTCTGTTGAAGACTCCTGTTCAATGATCCGTTCCTTTACCTTAATGTCATCTTGCACTCTGAATAGGATTTCCCAGATCTCTGGAAGCTTGTCTATAATGTCATCCAAAGGTCTTCCTCTTAGTAAGTCATTCAGTGCCAGACAGCTGCAAACAAGGAATTTCATTTCCTTCACACGGTGTATTTAATTGATAAAGTTGTATATACAGATATGTGTACAAATGTAAGTAAATGGTTAAAAAAATGAGAACTGTTTCATATTCCTTATTTTCCTCAAACCCTAAATCTACTCTGTCATAAGAATGTCTCCTTTAGCTGAGAAAAAAACGTTCAGCCAGTCGGTGAATCAGGTGACAGCAAGTGAGAAAGGCTGCTGTGGTGAAAATTGCTGTTACAAACATTCCAGTTACAAAATTGTTTCAGATTTCTTTTCTGTAAGTATAGGATAACAACAAAACAAAATGGTCTAAAGCCTGGAATTGAAATTAAAATGGAAGTTTTCAATACAGCATAACTACAAAGCATTATAAACAAAAAGCAGTTTATTAAAAATCCTATAGCGACTGGGATCCTGCTGCCAAGTATGTATATGGCCAGACTGCAAGCAATTATTTCAGGTCCAAGGATAGGCAAGCACTTTGTGACCAGAAAACTCCTCCTTCAGAGGATGTTGTTTAGTATCATGCTCAAGCTACATGCAATAAAAAATTTCAGGCTCAGTGAAGCAAATACCATCAAGATTGTATCACACTTAAGTGCAGACTGCAGGATGGCTCTATCCTGCTGAAAAGACGTGTCCTCTGTCCCCCCTCAACTTCTTCAGGTTAATAAGTTTACGGTGAAGAAAAGAAAAGAAGAGAGTTCAAAGAAAAATCTGTTACTTTTCCTAGCAATACCTGGATTCCCTGATCCTCCACAGACTGCTGGTTAGGTTACTGATCAAATCCTCAAGAATTTCCTTCATGTATTTATCAACCTATTATTAAAAAAAGGAAAAATCATGAAACAAGCATGGACCATGCATCCTTGTCCTGTACTCTGAAAAAAAAAAAAAGGTCCTTTTGGACTATACAACCTGCTGCCAGCCACAGGAGATGAACTAATGCTTGCCAGAGCTGACTACACATAAACTTACTCTGACTTTGCTTTAGACATGCCTTTCTCTGCACTGCTTCAGGGCTTAACGCTGTGACAGAGATCACAAGAAAGGAGGAAAGGCCCTTAGTCCTTCTACTTAGATGCTCTTGCTCTAGGAAGGGCATCTTAGACCACAAGGATTCCTGAAAAGCTTCTCACAAGCAATATCAAAGCAATAGCGAAGTGTGGAAAGACCTCACTTTAAGTAAAGTAGATCATAAACTTGAATACTGGCAGCAGAAACAAGGTCTGCAACATCCTTTCATATGTAAGAGGCAATGCAAAACCTCTGCACATCCTCCAGCTCATCCATGGATTCAAGCACCTCTTTCTCTGTAGGACAATACCTCAACCCTTTCTGCACAGCCCCTCCTTTCACAAGATGCAACTGTCCTGTGAGGACCTCTGAGGTGCTGCTGGCTAGCAGCAAACCCACCTCTCTGCACTTCGCTGCTCACTCACCATTGACTTGTCAGTGACCAAGGCATTCCAAATGCTGGTCATTGCCTGTCGAATGCCCAGGTTGGGGTCAAACTGGTAACGGTAGAGCCGGGGAAGAAGCTGGGGCAAAAATGGAGCCAGCTGCTCTCCAGCCTTGGCAGCTATCACATTGAAACCAAAAGCTGCTCCCTGAAATGATGACAAGAGAGTATTTGTTGAAACAATCTGCTCACTCACTCAGTTATTGCTCCTGGGCACGCCACAGTCAGTGGCAGAGTGGACTGACAGAGTTTAGATTTAGACCAAATCAAAAGGACTAGAATGGTACCAGAATTAGCCCCACATCAGTGCCACAGTACCACAGTGATCTCAAGTATACAATCACACTCAGCAGACAACATACTACTTCAAAACTTCCTTCTCTCCAACCTTCATTTCAAAATACCAATTGACCTCATTTGCAAAAGTGGTGGTGGAGAATTTCAACAATGAAGACTTGAGTAAGTTCCTCTGAAAGAGATTCTTTCTCAAAAAAACTGGTGAGGGTGCTTCCCTAAAACTCTGCTGCATTTAAAAGAACTAGAATAACTTAGGAATTGAAAAACTAAAAATAAAACAACTCTGCCTTAGCCCTACAACCTGAAATATCCGAGGATTATCATTTTGCATGTGTCTATATTTACTTTAAACTCAAGTATTCTTCCATACTCTTTTTTCTTTCTCCAACACTGTCAATTCCACTGTCAATTCTAACACAGTGGAACTGATGCTCACCCTTTGCTCATGAAGTCCCATGGGATTTGGCAGGATAGCCCAAAAAGAAATTGCTCAATACAGGCAGTGCAGTGACTGCCTCTAATGACTTCATGTTTCCTGACTTGCAGTGTCAAAAGCTGCCACTTAAAACCCCATGCTAGGTATTTCACAGGACAGTGTGTGCTGTCTGGGTTAGTCTAGAAAAGGAAGAGTAATAAAAAACACGCTCTTAGTACCACTGCTCTGATGAGCAAGAGGCTACATTAAGTATAAGGAAAAGGGAGGCATCACCTGCAAGGCTCTGAACCGCTTGCTGTGCCTAGCTCTTGTGTGGACATTTGGAGCACAGACTTCCAGACACCCCCTTCAACTTAAATGATTCTCCAAATTCCTCAAATGCCAAAGGTCAACCTACAGTTGCTGAGTGGATTTTCTTGACTCATCCTAGCTGGTGAAATTCCACAAGGGTCAGGAACCTAACTCTGCTCCTGTGCTTCTGAAGTCCCAGTGCCAAGACAGGGAAGTCTTGAGAGACATGCTGACTTGTCAAACTCTGGATGAAAGTTAATGCTGGGGCTTGTTTTTTGCACTAAATGGTGTTGCCAAAGACTCAAAACCTCAGGTAGCAAGCATGAAAGGTGCAATACAGTAGATGCAGCTACCTGGGTCTTCTGCATGAAAGCACATGAAAGGAGCTCTGCCTGCTCCCAGGGACAAAACAAGTTCTTCCATGCTTATGTAAAGCCCGTGAAAAAGTCCCCAGGTTAAAGCTCTGAAAAGTATACTTAAATCTTCAAATTTATGATGCTGCTTTTTTTGGCAGGAAGTGGATCCAATAGTATTTTGGCTTTGCCAAAGGTCCCAGTAGCTTTAAAATATCAAGACTTGAGTTGAAAAAGGAGACTTCTGACAACAGTGATTAAACTGGTGTATTGTCAACTGGCTTTTTAGCAACTTACTGCTGAATACTTCTTGCTCTGCCTTTTTACGTAAAAGGTCACTTTATCTGGCATTTGAAAATTCATCCAGTTTTGAAAGTATTATCTCACTGTTTGAACACATGAAGACCTGGCATCTAAGCACACTCAAAAGTACAAGCAAAGGATCACAGTTGATTCAGAGGGGAATGTAGGATGACATGAACCTTGTGATACCAGTTCTTTTTGTAAGAATTTCAAGTAATCCTAAATTTGTTTCACAGGCTGGTACATTTGCACTGGACCTGACACCAAAGTGTGAACAAATAGCCTCCATCTACAGTTATCCATAGATCACATAACCAGAGCTAAAGAAACGCAGTTGTTGTTTCCAGAGTTCACAGTGGGAATGAAAGCGGCATGAAAGCAGCAAATTACCTTCCGAGAATTCCACATGGCATGATGATTGGCCAGATTCATGAATTTGTACACCAGGTCTGGTTGATTGAGATCACTTGCCAGGGAACAAAGCTCCTTGTAGGTAGACAGGCCTTGACTTTGGAAAGCAGAAGGGAAATCAGTGTCACTATTTTTAGCTACACAAATGCCATAATAGCTAGAGCTATAGTCAAATCACAGCCTAAAGCAGAGAGAGAGAGAGGAGTGAATACCCTATCTGTACTAGAAGAAAATAGCCTTGGTAACTTAGAGAACAAGAAGGAACAAAAACCTCAGGAAGCAGATTTATAAGCAAGGGAATACTGTTTCAGCACTGACTGTGTCTCTGTCATTGAGACTGCCAGTAAACTTACCCATCTGGGGTTTTGCTCAGGCCACCTTGAAACACCACAGTTTCTCCAGTCATCTCATGTTTGGCTCTGGTAGAAAAGAGGTCCAGTATTAGCTTCAGCAAACTCTACCCTTGAATTGCCTGCATGCTACAGAACAAGTTAATTTGTTTTGCTTTATTAACTCAGTAACTTCTTGTTCTTTCAGTTCCAATCCCATAAAAAACACACAGGTGTGCAAAGCCACACACAGTGCAAGGAATTTCATTAACCTGCATCATATGTAAAGTTAAGGAGATGCTGCAGAAAGTTTTGCTGTGCAGTCAGAAGGTAAAAAGTCAAAACACTGAATGATGGCTTTTTATTTCTGCCCAGACACAAGCCATATAATGGACAGCAAATCTCTACTTCAAAATTAAAAAATACAATTTCTATTCATCTAATCTCTTCCTGTTTACCACCACTGCATCCCCACGCTCCCAGCCTAGGATTTTGTCATTCATAGTGGCCACACCCACACCAGGTTACACAGGAGTAGGTTGTTAAAGAGCATTTCCAGCACTGACTGACATAAGTACTAGCCAGGAGTCCTGGAAGACCAGCATTTTTCTCACCAAAGCTGACAAGTGACTGTTAACAACACTTTTTCAGCAAAAGGTACATTTCAGGCACAAGCAAGTCCCCTCTTCTGCAATATTCACATTGTGCAGAGTTGCTGCAACTGGTCATTGTCCTTTACAATTACACAACGCAGCCAGTAGGAAATCTAACCAAACCCCAACAGATTTGAACTGCTTGAATCAGGACTGAATCATTATTTTGAAGCATTGTTGAATGGAACAAAACCAGAACAACTTCAGTCACAACAAAGTCTAAGCTGAATTAAGAAATGTCCCAGTTTGACCCACTGGGAATATATGGATATTGATTTGCCCTTGGCCACCAAACATCCCTTTCCACACACAAGAGAGGCACATTTTTGTTCCCATCAGACACATAGCTCAGAGTACTCTCTCACTGTGTTCTGAGCTCACTGTACCTTTTCCCAGTCATAAGGGTATCAACAAGTGTGGTGACTAGCTCTTGCTGATCCTGTTCACTTCCTAGTTCATATATCAGGCCAAGACCTTTTGAAGCAACATCTTGACTAAGCTCTGCAAGAGATTTTACAATGTAAAATCAAAGATAAGTATGTAATTAAGTAACACACAAATTTCAAAAACAAGAGTCAAGCAAAATCATGATCTAGCAAATGGAGCTCTTCACAGCTCTCCACTTCAGAGCAGATCTAGTCTGGCAAAGCACAAGCTTTGCATCCTGAAGCAGCAATTTGTTCTGAATGCATATTCCCCATCAAATTAGGTGACATCTTCGTGTTAACATTGTCACTGCATGTTTTGATATAACACAGAGATTTCCAAGAGCCGCAGGTATTCTGACACACTGCTGGCCCCTGAAATTCAGCAAAGTTAATGGTAATACTCTCTTCAACTTCAGTGAGCTTCAGATAGGCTGCTGGATGCCACCCCTTCCACTAGCTGCCATGGGTAGACCTGTAAGTCAAAATCTGCTAGCTTAAAGAGAGCTTAGAATTCCTGTCCATGCAGAACTCTGTGATACGCATCTTGCTGCCCAAAGCAGAGCAGAAGTAGCACCACCGAACAGTTTCTGTTATTACAGAAACTGAAGGGGCAAATGCTTGGCTAGCAAAGCGCAGAAAAAAGCTGTGTTTATCTCTACATGCAATGTCTGGAAAAGAAATCATTCTTACTACATCAGAAATAGGATGTTTCTACAGTCATCTTTCAATGCCGACTGACAGAGAGGATGTAGGTGACCTCCTGCCTGTTCAAAAATTCCCTCTGTTCTGTTAAAAGCCTCCCAAAAGACACAACTCTTAAGATGTGATAGTACTTACCATCACTATCTGACAGAATTGAAACAAATGCACTTTGAATATCCTTGAGATGAGACTGTAAGAGGAGAAAAAAGGACATTATTTTTATCTCAGGCTTTGGATCCTTTGTCTGGTCTCAAGGCAAGTTCCTAACAGATAAACAGAGGCTACTGTATCAATGGAGTTGCCTATTTGAGCTTCACCTGCAACATGAACTGCCCTCCTTTCCAGACAGGTAAGCAGCAGCCTGACATTCACAGAAGAGAACAGTTATTTGTCCAGCACCCTTTTACAGCTACTATGCCATTAGTAAGCCACACATTTTATTTTCCTTGTCTAATACATGGCAGTAATGTGCCATAAATCCAGCTTGCAGCCAGATGGGGCTATCCTCTGTGTGAGGACGTCTTTTCTTCATCCGCAAACTAGTGGATTTTGCCACCTCCCACAAGGTCCATTGTTTAGGCAAGTGTAATATGTGGCAAGGTTTTACATGTAACAGCTTACATTCGCAAAGCACCTATTGTCCCAAAGCTCTTTATCATTAGCTGAAGAGCACAAAATAGTTACATGGTCCCATCACAGTCTGTAGTACCTCTATGCAGAGAGACAGCATTTTGGTTGGGAATACTTTATTAAGTCCTTGTATTGGTCCTTTCACATTCTCTTGTTACAGACAAGTACCCTAAGTATAAAGTTTTCATCAAAGTGCACCAAAAATACACAGTACATGAAGCACATAACTGCTCCTAGGTACCAAAGTTGTGATAAACTCTGTGACACAAATGAGTCCAGGAATTCCATCTAGTTCTCCCCCTTCTTCTCCTCCTAGACCTGCTTTTAATATTTTCCAGAAATAAATCCTAAAAACTATACAGACACCAACCTCTTCTTCTCAAGGGAAGATGTACTGCTACTTCATCTTACAACAGCTATTTAAACTAAGCTCACTCGGACTAGAGTGCAAGTCAGATGTTTACAAAGGTGCCAAACAGCCTCGTTGATATGCCAGTTAGTATCTTCCTCTAGTAACAAAAGATAAGCCGTGTCTTGAAAAGACCTCAGTAAGGACTGCAGCAGCACTGGGGGGAATGAGGCAATGGAAGTGAAGGGGAAGGAAGGGACAGAAAGGAGGAGAGAAGCAAAAACAGGGACAAGGAGCGAGTGTTGGAAAGGATGTATTTCTTACCTTAATTGCTTTGTGTGTACTCAGCTTCTTCACCATTGACAGAAGCCAGATGCAAGCTGCCTGCCTTACATGTGGGTTCGGGCTGATAATGTGCTTGCTCAAAATAAGGTCTAGGACCCAGGGAACCACGTCATTCACTTTCAAATCTATATGAAAGAAAGAAAGGTAGAGGGGAGGGGAGAAGCTTTAAGAATCGGCCACACCCATGTGTAATTTCAATATAATGTGCAGTGGCAATGAAAACCTAATCAGCCCATGAGTACTCAGGTGACAGCTTAATCTCTGCTTATTTAGGAAAAGCCTTCACTGGAGTCACTGGGAAAGTATTTCTCCTAACAGAAACACTGACCAGAGTCCTCCTAACCCTTCATGAAAGTGTTTCAGAGCCTGTGGCCATGAAGAGGTACCACTCATACTGTGTAAGACTCAGTGCAGTACTTTTTTTTTTGGTTAGGACTCAAAACTTCTGGAGCAACGGCAGGGTTCGGTTTCTACCCCATTCCACACATGCTCAGCTTTGTGTACACTAGAGACCTAAGACCACTCTCACAATATTAAAACACCTGTTTGTAGGTCTGAGGCTGATATTTACAGCTCCCTGTTTTGAAGCTAGCATTTTGTCATTCTTGTATTTCAAAGGGTACAGAATCTTAGTCCTTAAGTAAAATTTCTGCATTTACTGCATGTAAATGTCACTTAATCATATCACTCCAAGTTGTTGGAAAAAGACTTGCAATTTAATTTTATAACCCTGTTTTCCAGCGCAGGCTTCAAAGTATTTTAAAAGGTTTGTGTATGTTAAACCTAAAACTAACCCGAAATAGCAAACCAAAATGAAAAAAAATAAAACAAATGCAGTGTCAAGTGGCAATAAATTAGATTTCAGCAAGAAGCTATTTAAACAGCACAGGAAATAAAGTCTTCTACCGTCTGAGCAGATGGACTTGAAGAGGTGAAATGACCTGTATATAATCAGCATTGCAGAATACTGAGCAGTGCATTAACAAACACAGAATGTCTCTTACTGCTACTGTTATAAATCAAACACCACAAAAATAAAGTTATGGAGCCCAGTGTTAGCCCAGAACTGTGAGATTTTACGTTCTTCAACCCAGCCCCTGTATGAGGAAGACATACCTGAAGGAGGGGTATATTCCTCCTCTGTGACTGTCCATGCATCACGTGCAGCCACGGAGCTGGTTCCTACAGCAGCACTGGTAATAGCTTCACCAACGGTGAACTGCAGTTCTATTTGTTTGGCCTGAAAAACACAACAGAGCCTCACTGACAGTGCTAATTAAACATTCAGCAAACACACACCTTTTGGCACTCACTCCACAAAACCACAGTCTCTCTCCTAACACCAATTCTCACACAATTTGCAGTAAGATCACTCTTTTGGTGAGCTTCTGACACCATGTGGGACCTCAGACCAACTTAAATTGATGGAAAGTGAACCAATGTCAAACTCTCCAAAACAAATGGTAAGAGCTAAGATTTCCATGCTTATTTTTAAAGCATACCTCCTAACAAAGCATTTGCTAGTCTCTGCAAAAGTTCAACTTACTGAACAGAAAAAATTGGAGGGACAGGATGAAAATAAAACAAAGTTAGAACAAGACTGCCAGTTATTAAGGAAAATGACTGTGGCTTTGTTATAGTATGCAGTAGTAAAAGATTATCCTGTAATTCTATCCAGAAGTTGATCATCACTAAGAGATGCACAAATTTGTTTTTCACATTAAATGAATTCAGACAATACTTTGCTTCGCTTCTCTGTCTTCTTTCCATTATTCTCTAAGCCCTCAGGAACAGAATGTGCAGAACTCTGCCAATTTTTTGTCATTACTTATGATGAATCTTGAGTCATAAGAACCAATTTCCAAACCTGCTGAGTACCTCCTTGATTGCTTTCCTTACTCTCTGCAAGTACAAAATGCTCAGGCATTTGGTGAAGTAAGCCCTTAGCTTCCTGCAATTGAAGATAAATTGGTCTTTTTCAAGTACATTTTCTAAAGGAAGCCGTAATGTCCCTAAGCAGTCACGGGAGATAAACACGACACTTAGAAACATTTTAATGGTTGTGTTACTATTCTTGTGTTACTATTCTTGTGTTACTATCTGATGATCACCTCAGATTGGGTGGACTCAGCAAAGGCAGCCTGTCCGATACTCAATAGCTGCTTCTACAATGCTGAATCCTATGTCAGTATGAATAAGGAAGAAAGATAAGCGGTAAATGAAGAACACTGAAAAAGCTCCTTGACTTTTTAATTTTGCTGTCTGGTATATTGCAATATGTGTAGCAGCTCTGAAGTACTGCGAAAGAACACAGTGTGCTACACTGATGCATTTAGACTGACAACAGATAAATATATTCCTATAAACAAAGCTTCTAATTCAAGTGAGTTGTACAGCTGATGTAGTTCAGATGAAAAAGAAGGTGTATTTATATTAAGTACTTTTAGAGTACTTTCGAAGGCCAAAGTACAGACCTATGGTTTCATTACTATAAGCTTTTAAGATTTTACACATACAGGTAGTCCTCCTGAAAGGGAACACATACTCTTCTCAGAGACTGGGGCAGAAACCTCGACCGGCAAGTTTTTAAACTGTGGCATAAAATATTTTATACGTCCAAAACCTACCTCTGCTCTCTATTTCCAAGACAGTTTTAAAAAACCCAGAGGCACTATTACAAAAAGACAGCTCTCCTTGTAAACCTGGCTCTAGAGTATATAAAAAGCATTCAAATAGAAATACTCACTGCAGTATAAAGAGTAATACATTAATCGTGCCTCACCTCCACAGAATCCATTAAACCCTGCAACAGTAGCTTCTGGTGGGGAAAATCTTCATCTCCCACTGGAAAGTAACCTAATGTTTGTATTGCTCGTTCCTTCATCTTAAATACAAACAAAAAAAACAACACCATCACATAACCTTCCTATAAGTCCAGGAGATACACTTTACACCCACTCTTCCTCACCCTTGCTGAAGCTTCACTTAAGGTACCAGAAGTTAGACGTGCAAGTGACTTATTAGATCAATCGGTGCACCTCTCTTCCAAAACACAGATCAAAACACATGTCCTGTTACCTTTGAGGATTATTTCCAGGTAAAAGAAAATATTCCCATTTTTCTTGAATCAAAATTATGACCATTTATAGTTTTCATCTCTTAAGCTCCTACTTGTGACTATAGAAAGCACAAGTGATCAACTGCTAGACAACACTGGAAAAACCCTTAGCTTAATTCCGAAAACCTTAGCCTAATTCTGACTCACTAAAGCCAACAATAAGCCTAACTCCTTTAAAAAATGAGGCTGAGTTTGGTAGGTAATACATAAACCTGGGGACAGAGCATTCCAGAAATTAACAAGAATCGTAGCAGCACTACAAAGTCTTGCCTTATTTGTTTCCTTGCTGGAAGGGATTCGGGCCAATAAGCTTTCAACAAGTTGCAGCTTTGTAAATCCTGTTCCTTCACTGGGGATTGGCAAGGGGCCGTTCCTGCCAATCTCCCCAAGAGCTGTACAAGCAGCCACCACGAGGAAGGGAGAGGTGCTGTCCAGAAAAGAACCTACCGGAAAAAACAAAACAGGATGACTTGGATTTTGTATTATTTAGCAGTAGGCAGGCAGGCACTTATATTTTACCCATGCAAGAGGCAAAGTGTTTATGTTCTCTACAGCTAGTAGGAAGCATTATGCTACAACAAAATCAAAGTGAAAGGAGACACTGAGAGATGTCTAGGCAGTGGTACCGCTCCCAATTTTGCTTTGTTGGTCTATGAGCTAAGAGTCCACCTAATTCTTGCTGAAAAGGGTTATGTCCATACATCTAATCAGATGACATTTTTACAGGCTATAAATTCTATCACAGAAAGTGAAGTCAAGATTACAGTTTCTATGGGCTGAATATCTTCGAAAAGTCCTCAGCCTGCAGCAGTTGAAAAAACAACTGTTACATGCAGCAAAGTCTTAGGCAGGAAGTTACCTATTGTCTGTGTTGTCGACTTTATGAGCTGTTCTTGTTCCGGCATGACTGCAGTGTTTGGCTGTTCTATGTCATGTAGCTCCATTGTTCTGATTTTCCCTTTGGCCAAGTACCTTCCTACTGTAAATCCCAAAGCCAGCAAGGATCCATGTTGGACCTCCGGGCTCTACAGACAACACCAACAATGCAGAAAATCTCATTTTCAAAGCAAGTAACACTTTGCACAAAGCACTGATATAAAAACACATATGGACAAACCAGATGCGAAGGCACCCTAAAGAATACAGAGTTCTAACACATAATGCAACAACAGAGTTTGATATTGGTAGTGCTCTCTGATGGATGGAGTCCTTTAAGATAAATAAACAAAACGTAGAGGAGGCTTAGGAGGACAGATTAAGAATTTATCACCAGCACTCGTTCCTAAAGTCTACTCCTTGGTAGGTAGGCAAAAAAACCTATTAAAAAGTCCAACTCATCTGAATTGTAAGTACAGACTTGTTAAGGTGAACTAAGATAATACTATGCTGTCTCTACTTAAAAACTGGACATACTCAAATTAAGAGGACAAAATGTACTCTTTGGTAAAAAGCAGTAATTACTCTAGGTTTGCATTGCTAGGAATGAGAACACACTTGACCTAAGAATACTGAAGGCAATGCCTCTACACAGTTCAGTAGGCCACAGATTGTGAAACCTAATTATTACAATTAAATGTCAAGACCATTAATCTCTCCAATGCTGATTTGGTGCTGAGACTACCTAATGACAGTGCTCGTTCCCACAGGTGAATTCTAACAGAAGGATTTTGTGCAGAAATAAGGCTGTGAGACTTAAATGCTACCTTAATTTTTTTTAAAAAAGGAGGGGGACAGGGCTTAAACTCAGACTGGTTCATGTATCTGTTTTTTATCACAACCCTGCAAAAAGTTGCATCAGTGCAACTGTGCTGCCAGGGTGGGATCCTTAACTCAGCTTGGCCACCAGGGACTGCTCCCCGTTGTGGTCTCACAGCAGCAAAGCCAGCTGAGGATGGGTCCTTCCCCTGTCTCCACTTCAGCTATCCATTTACACCGCAGTCCTTACTGGGCCACCAGAGATCACCCCCACCCCTAGCTGTACTGATTGAACTGGGTTTGTACTTTCGCAGCAAACCGGAGCTCTAACTGACTCTAACTCAAAAATGCAGGGGAACACCCTGCTTCTTCTTGTTTCATGGTTCACATCCCTCTTTGTTCTCAGCCAGGTTCTGTGAAAGGTCAACCATGGCTTCACGGGTGACTGGGGCAGAAAGCAGCGGTGGGGGGGCTGGCACCTGTCTGTGCTGGCTTCGTGACCGCAGGAGCTGTGCCCTATGTAGAACTGAGTAATGACATGGCTTTGGCTCACAGACACCGCTTTCACAGACTCAAAATAAATCATGTTTGTTAATTACAACATAAAACGATCAGCACTTCTTGTCAGCATTTGAGCCCGTTACCTGCTGGTGTAAAATGGTGGCCCATGAAGTCCTTCGAAGACACTGATATAAAAACATCTTGGGGAAATATAACCTAAAAATGCTGCTACTTTCCCTCCCTTTCAGGCTTCAAGACACACCTGCCCCATTTGTTTTCAGGACTCTGTCTCCATGCTCGTAGAGATAAGGATAATGGGAGGGGGAAGGCGCTGCCAGCGGAGAGAAGGCAGGACAGCCCACCAAGCAGCGATACAGCAGAGGGAGGCTGCTCAGAGCTTCGTGTGGGGTGGGAGGAGAGAAGCCAGCCCTCACCCAGCAAAGGCTGCTGGCGGGACAAGGCCCTGAGGCAATGAGGAGCCAGGAGGCAGCTACGGCTCAGGAGGGGAGGGAGAGCTAAACTTTTAACGCGTGAAACATTGTCTTAGTTCCGCGGGTACCTGTAGTTGTTCACGAATAAGGAATCGGTAAACTGAGGTGGGTAGTGTGATCTGCTACCGCTCAACGGGATGAGGAATATTTAGCTGGCTAAAACTGGTTAAATACACAACAGTGCTGGCTTTGCTTGGGAACTGCCTCCAGAAAACCCTCCTATTGACCTTAACAACAGCTTCGGGGATTAATTTATTTAAAGAGCTGTTGCACTCACCTACAACAAAAATCCCTTCTCACTGTCCAGCTGCAAGTCAGCTAGTTAATTTTACACTCAGATTAAGGCTAATACGTCCTGGACATACTGTGAGATCTAGACTTCCTATCAATTACATGACATGAGAAAAAACAAGAAGTAGACAAAGGAAGGTAGTTACATGGTTGTCTTTTGTCATCTTGATCAGCTGCTCCAAGGATGCCCTAAGCTCATCTCCAGACATGGTAGACAGCACTACAGAATAAAACAGGGCTGCGAGCTCACGCATTTCTTCTTTGTTTGTGTTCATCAGGCTCTGCAGTTTTTAAAAAACCATAAAATATGGAAGCAGATTCTTATACAGTCTGTTCATACAGAGCTTCAATATACAAGCACAACTGTCATGCAGCTACATAAATAGTACTGAACTCAGAAACCACTCTTTAAACTGACAGCATTATCATTTAGCAAGAAACAAAGCACTCAGTTCAGCAAAGCATTCATTACACACAGCATTTATGAGGAAGATTACCAGTAGCCACAAGAGGGCTACCCACCAGTTCTGCATTAAACAGGCTGACTGAACGGTTGGCCGAATTTTGTCTTCAGATTAGAGCTTCCACATTTTGCATCCATACTGAGCTAAAAAAAACCTTCAAGATGCTACTTTTCCTGAGCTACTGGAGGTTTCCATTTCCTTTGTATTAATCAAAGGGAAAAAAAACCTCAAGAGGTTAAACCAGTTAAATCCAATGGTGACAAAAAAAAATGGGTCCAGGAAATCATGGCTCTCAATGTAAATTCATCCACTTGTATTAGAGACCTTGTATTATCTAAAGTGTTAAAAAGTTCAATTTGGAAAGCCTTGGGTCATTTGCTAAGATACAATCTTACCTCTGCCATTAATTTGATGTATAATGCAACACACTCACGTGAAAAATTCACACCCAAATCTTTGAATGGCTTGGGCCACCACAAAGGAAGCAAAAATGAGCCAAGCAAACAAACAAGAAAATGAGATCTGTCAGGCTCATGAAACATAACTCTAACTTCAACTCAAAACTTGCATCAAATCACATAGCTGACTTCTAAAAAACCCCTGGACCTGTTCCTTCCACTTGGCAAAGCAAAATCACACAAAGGATGATTTACAACAATACTTCTGGAACTAGGTAGTATCAGTTACCACTCCTAGAAGCTTAATTTTGCAAAGGGACAACAGTCCAAAGAAAATGAAGGTTTTTCGGCAAATTATAAGCAATACTGAAAAGGAAAATGTTTTTAAGTCCTCTCCTTTG
This sequence comes from Haliaeetus leucocephalus, assembly GCF_000737465.1. Classification (NCBI taxonomy): domain Eukaryota; kingdom Metazoa; phylum Chordata; class Aves; order Accipitriformes; family Accipitridae; genus Haliaeetus; species Haliaeetus leucocephalus. Next base: position 5,863,310 of record NW_010973041.1, read on the forward strand.
AAGTTCATTCCTGCACTTAAATGAGATGTGGTAAACTATACAGTGCAGTGCAGCACAGATATCAGCAGGAAAAATTATTAGAACACATTCTAATTTTTCTTTAACTTGACCAAGTTTTTTTTTCTGCCAGATTCCCCCAATGAAAGCAAAGGCAACCTGTAAGAGCTTAGCAAATCCTGGATGCTTGAAGCAAATAATGAAAAAGCAGAAAGTTGCCTGAAAAAAGAATCTAGGGAAAGCAGAATTCTCTTTGGCTCATTCCCCAGCAGGCCCCAGTTTATCTGTTTTTTTCATTTGAGGCTAATACAAAAAATAAAAAACCTCCACAGTAAGCGCTCTAAAACAATTGGGGATCTAATTCATGTCATTTTCTGAGAAGCTATGCACACCTTCCCACTTGAACCTTCCCATCGTTAAACAATTCCTTCAAAAATTTTCAGAATTTTGTTTTTAGTTTTCTTTTGCTGTTTAATGGATCTTCTAATCAAGGGGAAAAACTGACTGACTATACCAACACAATCAGTGACATAGACCCAGTGACCCAGAACATGTAGGTCAATGAACAAAATCAGTAACACCAAAGGACCAAAAAATAATTTTCCCTACCCTGCTACACATAACACCTCATGAGGTGTTGACTGTAAGGAGAAATACCACATTTCATATTAAGCGCATACCTGGAAATAATACTCCATTGCACCATGGGAAAATGCCAGATTTTGCTAATGCGAAACCCTCTCCACTCAAAAAAATAAACCAAAAAAAGGGTTTTCAACATACCTTTATCCAATCCATTTTGTCTACAAATCTGGTGGCTAGTTTTTCTGGATACACTGACACAACTTCTAAAAGACAATACATGACTGGCAAACCTAAACAGTAATCAAAGAATCAGGTTATTAAACAATTGTGGTATTTACAACAATCTAACAATCAGTGATAAAAAGAGGTTACGAAGTATCAGGCATTTCAAAGCATTCATTTGCAATTTACTAGGCATAACAAACAATACAGAATAATAAGGTATAGTATTTCTCAGAAATATTAGGGAAACTAATAGAAGCAAATATTCTGGTAGCAATTTGTTCTAAAGGCATTCAAGTGCTTTAAGACTACACGTCGCAGGTACACCATTATTCGAGTGATGAAGACATAGCATTCACTGGTGAGGTAGCTGTTACAGACAATGGCCTGGCCTCACAATTTTAAAGCATTACGCCAACTGATGCTGCAATTTACTGTCCTGCTTTCTCACACCTATGCAACAGCATAGAAAAGAACAAGTTTAAACTGAAGAGTATATAGTCCATGTTGCAACTCTGTGATTGCTGCAGCCAAGTTCAAAGCCGTGGGCATGGTGACTCATTTCTAGTAAAAGAAGACTTTTTTCCTTCCAGATGATGCTGCACACAGCTTCTTACCTCCAACACCAGCTAACAGCTGCTGAAGAAGGCCAATATATACATGTACAGGGTTGGTTTCTGCACTTTTTGAAGAGGAGGAGGAAGAGAAAGATATGTGGTTGCCAGACATGAGGTTTCTTATGTAACGTCCAATGGCTGGAGCATGATCTTGCATATCTGCCAAGCTCTGTGAGGTTGGCACCACACCTGCACTGTGAGCAAGACACATCCGCAGATACAGAACTATCTAAGTAGAGAAGAGAAAAACACAGGATACTGAGTGCATGAGCATTTGCAAAACCATGGAGGAGAAAAAAATAAAGAGATGGAATTTGCTGTATTTAATGCAACCACAACAAGACAGTTTCTTCTTTAATCAAATCTAGACAGAAGAGTCAGCATGGAGACAGGTACAAATATGAAGTGTAACAAATCTTAGGATCAGTTTCTGCAATACACCTCTGTAAGCAGACAACCTACAATGCCTCCATCACTATCAAAAGATTAAGTCATACACAGACTTTTGGTTTATCATCAGCTGATGCAACCTCCTTGCAGGCAGTTCAGCCTGTACCCTATACCAATTTGGCATGCATACAAATGCAACCCCGTGCTTTGCTAATGCAGACCTTGCACTGCACCTGAGTTTGTGTCTACAAATCACTGAAGCCAGGGAATCTGCTATGAAAAGAACAGCCTCAAGAAGTATAATGGGACTTTTGCACAGGATTGCCAGGTTCTCCCTCTGACAAGCTATTACATTAGGTACGCTGCAGAAAGCAGTGGAGCAGCCCTCTGGGGAACATTCCTCCCAATCCCCCATGAAAATCCTGTTCAGACTGCCATTTAAGGACAGACAGATAAAGGAAGGAGGGTTAATCCCAACATCTGTTTATAGGAGGAATTTTAGAATGTAGGGTGACTTATGGTAACAGTTAGCTTCTTACACTATCCTCTAAATAAATAATGGGAGACATATCCAAGGAAGTAAATCCAGACAATTACCTCTCCAAATGTGGCAGGATTGAAAGGCAACGCTGCAGTTCCAGTCATATATTTAGCTGGAGTTTTCATCCGGTGAGAGGCCTAAACAACAGAGTATATTAAGAGTGGAACATCCAGACCCATGAACAGCAGAGGTGTTGGAACGGTCAAGGAAATTTTGCTGATGCAACTATGTTTATCCTCCACTTAGCAACTGAAAATGTACAACAGTTCTATAACAAGAAGGGCACAGTGCCCTTGGTAATAGTATAATTTAGGTCCATCAACTTGACGTCCCTATCAACCCAGAAAGTGGAAACTCTGAATTCATGAGAGGGAACAGCAGGGGAGGCTGGAGGAGGACAACATTCTTTCTTCCCCTCAGGAAACAAGAAGTGCTTTAGAATTTAAATACAAGTATCTTACAAACTTCCAAACTGAGGAGCCCCAGCTGCAGGCAGTCAGGAAGCTTTGAGATAGCAGCTCTGCCTGGAGAGGCTGTAGAGCAGCCAGGTTTCCCCAGTACTGGGAGATGATGGGTGCCCTGAGCTGCACCAGCCCAGCTCACGGAGTCTCTCAGACCCTGCTACTGCTAGGCAGTGCTAGGCAGAAGGCTGCTGCAGAAAGTAAGCAACTCCCTTCCATGGAAATGTTAGCTCTGACAAGCAGGAATATTCCAGCAGAAAAACATCTGAACAGAAGGTTTCCAATAACACCCACTGCGAACGCTGCAGAAAGGCATGTCTGTATTCTCTAGGCGACACGCACATCAGTGCTAGGGCTAGATTCAGCAAGGCAGCCTTGCATCTGAATAAACACACAAGGCATTGCACAGAAGTCAACAGATCTTCAGATCTCTTAACATGCTCAGATCTTTTGCTGCACTGTAACTTCAGTGACATCCAGAACCATTAGTGAAAACCTGAATTAGTGAACCAGAAGATGACGCCCTTGAAGAATGGGTTCCCATTCATACCCAGCAGATCAGGTCCTACTCTTTCACATATACCTTCTTGCAGAGGGAGAGAAGGATCATGCTAACTGATGCAGGGAAGTAATTTTGCTCCTCAGCCTGCTGTGCCAAGCAATGCATACAAAGTTCTCAAACATCTTCAACACTTGCAGATTATTCATGATACGTGAAAATTCACACTTCAAGATAACCAAAGAAATGTACTTCCAGCACTTTTCAATATGCCTTCAGGACAAGTAAGAAGCACTGAAAAGTGCTCAAAAAAATTTTTTTTAAAATTCACCTAGGACTGAGGGAATCTTGTTTTTCTCAGTAGTGATTAAACTAGGCTGATCCACAGTTATTTAGTGACATTACAGAAGTGAAGGAAAACTTAAAAATTAACTGCAAGGGGACAGGCATTTAATAGTGTTATCTAAAACTCAATATGGGTTTCTTATTTTTTTATATCTATTTGAATAACCAGTATTTTGGACAAAAGCAAGTTTTTTCAAAAAGCTTCAAATGCTTCATACACCAGCAGAGTACACCACCAGCAGAGTATACAAAATTTCACAAGAAATCTCTCAGGTATGAGTTCTGCTATCACAGATCTGTTGCAAAACCAGATGTGCTCCAATATTATATACTGACATTTTTAAAAAAAGTATAATATCAGAGGAAAAAAAAGTATTGTCAGTGACTTTCCACCTCTTCTTTAAAGCTTATAAGCCTAGTATAGCTACTATACACAGAAGAGTGTAACACAGACTAGATTTTAACACCTCTCCAGATGATCTCTCAGTGCAAACAGTGAGGGTGAACTCAGTTTGTGGCATATCATTCCACTAGACTTGTCAAAGGTTATTTACAAGGCCACTATTTCCACAGATTGCAATGAAGATGAATAATTAAGCCTTTAACAAACCAAACTTCTTCACTTGTTTCAGTATCTCCTTTCCTAGCCTAGAATCTTTTTTCTGGTTTGTGCACAATATTATTTTTCACCAGCCCAACCAGAGGGTAATCTTCACTGACCCTTCAAGAAGGTGTTTGTGAGCGAACTGTGTTTGTGAAATATGCTGGATTATCACCCTTGAACACTGGATTCCTCGCTCCACACACCTTCTGCACAAACAGCATCACAACAAAATAATCCCTTTGTTCAAGGATCTGCCTCCCTGTCACTCAACACCTGGATGTCTTGCAATTATTACCAGCAGAAGGTAACGATGAGTGCTAATCTTGGCAATACAATACTATGTGTGGTCTTCACTGTGATTTTAGCTAACTTTATTCCTCAGTGTAGGTGAGGAAGATGGATACAGGGAAAGGAATACCACACTCACTACATGCCTGAGCATCAGGCATCTGTTTGCCATTTACTGGGACAGACGCAGCATACCTTGTCTTGAATGTAATGGACCATTTCAGGGAAGGAAGGCATCTGCTTCCCAGAACTCTCCTTTTCATTTTTACCAGGAAATGTTCTCAGCACCCGCTGGGCTTCTCCATGTACCTCCTCCCGCCTTTCAGAAGAAAAGATGAGAAACAGACGTTATTTGCACAGTACAAATGGCCTTTAATGAGCAATAAGGTATCTTGGGAAGCTGGGGGAGAGAGAAGAGTTTTTAAATGAGAAGTGGGTTTTTTGAAAGGAAAGGAAAAAAGCTTGCATTAGAGCTTTTAATGATTTTTTTTTTATTTTAGAGAGGGGGAAGAACAAGGACAGTGATGAGTGGCCTCTGCAAAACAGCCTGGATCAGCCTACTTCTGCTCCTCTTACATCCTGCTAGTGTTCACCATCAGTTCCTGGTTCCCACATCCTTGTTTTCCTATCTGCTCCTCCTCCCCACTGCTTCCTATATTCATGCTTCAGCTGACAGCCACCCAGTTTATCACCATCTACTTAGAGGAAGATCAACTCCTAAAACAGTGCTGACACTGCAATGACACAGCAGTTTGCTGCAATTGATCTGTTTAGCTTTCCTTAGTTACATAATAGCTACTCACATCAAAAATCAAGCAATTAAAAGTAAGTTGGAAAAAACCCCCACCACTTAAATTGCAGTGACAAAAAACTGCAAATGAAATGATTACTGTGATTTAATGAATCAACTACTCCTCAGCAGAGAGTGGCAACTCTCACAAGTGCATGCTCCTGGCTCTTTGCAAATACAAACTAAAAACAGACTGATAGAATTTGCCAGGAAAAAAACAATTTCTAGCCACTGTACAGCTGATTTCAGTCAATGTATTTTTACTTTGCAATTGCAATTGATCATTAACATGAAGCACTTTAGTGACAGCAGTTCATCTGAAACAAGTGAAAGAATCCAAGCCAAAGACTACCATAAGGCATAGTAACAGTTCTGCACAGAACTGTCAAGAATGCCCCTATGTAAAGGTTAATTTCCAAATTATGATACCTGATTTTCAGTGAGCGTGTTTTTATGTACATATGTACACAGATATGTATGCATTCATATTTCATCCAAACACATACAGGATGCAAATATATACATATGTATGTGTATGTATACATGACCATAACTAATAAAGTAAAATAACTTACGGGTCTCCTGCAGCTAACAGGAGTAAGTATCTGGAAGGGATATGATCTGGAGGGAATACTGTGCTAGCAAATTTCACAGCCACTTGACGTACTTGAACTTCAGGCTTAAAGAGAAGAGACAGAAACATATGGTTGAGTTTTAAATGAACACACTAATGACTTGCACTCACCATTTGTAAATCATTGGTTATCTGTTTTGTCCTCTGGTACCAATATGACTCAAAGAGTTTAGACATTTTGAGATACTGTTCTTGCTAACTCTTCATACGGCAGGAGACAGGGAAAAGAAAGCTAGCTTCTCATATATACACAAGTGGAGAATGAAATGTTTAATTAAATACATGCACATTTGGGGGAATCATAAATCAGGGTTATTGCTAATTCTTAGACATCTGAACTGCCCCAACCAGCCAGTTTTGAAATTAAGAATGACATATATCACCTGTTCATACAAAACAGAGCTGCGCTTATGAGCAGCGCAGCCAGGGCTGGAAAAGAAACATTAGCTTAGGGTGGTCATTCCCTCTGGTGGGTTCAGATAGTCTCAAAATGGTATTGCCTGGAGACCTAGATCACTCAACCACCCAGACAAAAGAGTCATCAACATGAAAATAGTATCTTACACAGTTATTAGTGCAACCACTAGAAATACATATACCTCCACAGTCACCCTGAGTACCCATGCAAACACAGAGTATACAAAAAACACTCTTTCTGAAAACCCAGACCTCTGGGGAATTCTGGACACAAACAACATAGTAAAGTAAGAGAGTCAGTGAAGTGCACTTCCCTCTGGATTAGTGTCTCAAGGCTAAGGTCCTGGGGAGGTTCCCAGGTGCCTTATAATGTTAGAAATCAGACAGCACACTGGACTCCCCACTTAGCAGTGAATGAACCTTTCTAACAAACTCTTGCTTTCACAAAGCATTTCACAAGATACTGCCCTTGAAGCATCTACTTCTCAGAGTTTTCTTAGGAGGAGACTATGAGAAACATACAGTGCAACCACAATGGCTTTGTTTCTTTGCAAAACAGAACACAAACAGAAAACTGCATTGTCACCCTTCTTGCAGCCACTGTACCGCATTAAAAATATTTCATCTGAGCATACACACTCCCCCTTCTCCCAGACAGGCCAATACATTCAGTAAGAAAAGGGAGACCTGTTCCAAAAGTGTGCAACAGGAAGTGTCAGGAAACAGGAAAACAATGAATAGCTCTTTTTTCAAGGTACTTAATTTTAACTCCACTGAAAATACCTTTATTAAATAAGAAGCTACAAGAGCTTCCATCAGGGTACGCTGGGCTCCTTCCAAGTTACTGTATGCTCCAACCATCATAGACAAGGCCTCCTGAATGGCAAGCCTCGTATCAGCATCTTCCTGCAGTACAAAACCAGAAGTTTTCACTTTACAGTGTGCAGTGACAAGAATTAAGCAAAACCAGCACAAAATTTAACAATTTCCCAAAGCCCCGTCAGCACCCACCTTGCATAAAGCTTCAAAAAACTGCTGTACCAGTGCTATATCCTTGGTAAAAAGCTGAGGCATTCGGCTGAAACAAGATATTTTAATTCATGAAGGTTTTGGTTTTTTAAATTGAAATGCATCACATTTCACTGATCTTCCCCTCATCCCACTTTTTAACTGTCAAACAAAACAGAGCGGGCACAGAAAGTTTGCTCTATCTTACCCATTTCCACCATGGAGCAGCACATGCCACCTTAACACAGTTTGGAAAGCGAGATTTTCTATGAACAATCATGTAGGTCACCAGCATTACCACTGAAAATACCACTTGTCTAGCTTCATGCCCTCTGGTCTTTGCTGTACATTCCTTAAATTTAAGTTTCTGACAATCCAGAAAGTGGAACCATTTCTTAAATTCTGTGCATAATTCATGAGCTGCCATTAATGACTGCTAGAGAATCTATCAGCTAAAAACATATTTCTTTTTACACCTCTAGAGATGTCACAAGAAGAATGCTTTTCTCTGCACTGTACGCTCAGTTGCAAAATTGGCAGGTGGCATAAAGCTTGCTGCTGATAAATTAACAGATTATTCCGGAAAAATTATTCCATGTCCCACTGCTTAAATGGTGCTTCTGTTACCTGGAGAGTTTTCCAACAGCTGAATATGCCATTGACAGCAGTTTTGAATCCTTGAATGATAAAACAATAAATAAAATTCAGCAAAACCAGAAATACACAAAGGCATATCTTTTATATTAAACATTTACTTTAACTACTGTCTCCAAAGTGCTCAAACAGGCTTTCATGGACAAAGAATCCTGGAACATAAAATAATCGTATCCAAGAATAAAAGCATTACATAGGAACAGAGGGAGCATGCTTTTCCACAAGAAATGGAAAATTACAAATGGTGACAAAATGTAAAACTCCCTTCTGGTCTCAGCTAATCACATTTTATTTCAAGAGATACAGCTAAGGAGATTCAGCAAGTATATGAAACAGTAGCAAAGGGACAGAAGCCTTCCACTGGCCCTGAACAGCAGCTTTACACAAAGGAAGCTCTTTGCACAATGGATCCTGCAGATGACCAATGCAGCACATTTATATATGGGCTTACTTCCTCCTGAACACTCCTTTTTCACACCCTTCCCAAGGGCAGGGGAGGCCCACGCGTTCAAACACCAACTCAGGCCAGAACGTCACATCCAAGAGTTCAAATAAACCAGCAAGAGGACCAAAACTGCAGAAGAGGTGATCTGCAACATCAGCCCTTCATAAGATACATGTGGGAGTATCATGGGGAATTTGCCTTCTGAAACAGCACTGGAAAGACCTCTTCAGGCCAGACTGGCTTGTGCAGTTCTGTTTGTAACACCCTTCCCACAGCAATACCATCCCTGGACAGAGAGGATGGAAGGTATTACAAGCAGACCTATACAGCTGCTTATCACAATGGGGTATACGCCTGGAGCTGAGGCCCCTGTGTGCTCCAGAGTGATGAATAACAGCAGCTAGATGTTATTCTGGCCTCACTCTTTAGACTACCAACACTATTATTTCCTGAGACTTTGCAAATTTTGTCCAAGCACCTATCCATAACTGTTAAACAAATAAAACAGTTTTCCTACGTAGCCTTTTGAAGTATTTGCTTCTCTTCCAACATTTATTAAAAAACATCCTTTGATAGCCATCTCAGGCAATTACAAAAAAAGAGATTTATCAGTTTCCATCATAAAGGTATTTGTCTTTTGCCTGTATTCATATGAAGATTTATAGCTTTATAGTAAAGAACCTTTTAGCTTACCTCTTTGTATTCATTGATCAGCTTTGTAAGTCCATTTAAAAGCATTGGGCCTAATGGCTTTATTTTACTTTCTGGACAACTGCAATTAAGAGACACCGACAAACAAAATATTATCCTTTGCATCCCTTAAAAGTATCTTCTCTCAGTATCATTTTTTCTCAACTTTGTTAAGCTGAGAAATTACATCTTAATGTGTGCAAGCACACACACACAGAGATTTCAGGATTAAGGAAAAAGCCCTACTTTCTATGAGTTTTAGTACTCTTTCTTTGCCCTTAGTTCAGTTATGTATTTAGTAAACAGAGTGGCTTCTAGGCAAATAGCTAAAAAACATTGTGCTCACTCTAAATTACTTACATGATACAAATATGATGCACAAACTGCAAGGACAGACTTCTCAGCTTTGCATTTGTGTTTGCACCAAAGAGTCCATCATAAACCACCTGGCCAAAAGGAATAAAGAGCAGATCACACAGTGTCTGGCTTCACTTTCAACGGTCTTCTAATTCACTTTCTTCTTTAAACACTGTCATTAGTAACAGTGCTTCCCTCCCCCAAGCACTGGAGGGACTGTATTATCAACCTCATTAGGAAGAGCAGCTTTGGAACATAAGCATTACCTGAATGTTAGCTGGGAACGTTTCTGCAGCTTGCCTGGATCGCAGAAGATGAGGAACTATCTTTAACTTAACACGGGTGCTGACTGATTCTCGTTTCATTTCTGGTTTCAGAACAGATCCCTGTAAGAAACAGAGTTGAAATAATATAGTGCATCTTTAAACAGCAGTACTTTTAAGTTAGTGTATTGGGTTTGTGTGGCAAGGTTTTGGTAGCAGGGGGGTTACAGGGGTGGCTTCTGGGAGGAGATGCCAAAAGTTTCCCCTGTGTTCAAGAGAGCCCCTACCAGCCGGCTCTAAGACGGACCCGCCGCCAGCCAAGGCCAAGCCCACCAGTGATATTGGTATTCCCTCGGGAATACACTTTAAGAAGGGGAAAAAAGTTGCAGGGGGCACGGAAACGGCAGCCAGAGAGAGGATTGAGAAAATGTAAGAGAAACAACCCTGCAGAACCCCAGGTCAGTGCAGAAGGAGGGGGAGGAGGTGCTCCAGGCACCCGAGCAGAGATTCCCCTGCAGCCCGTGGGGAAGACCGTGGTGAGGCAGGCTGTCCACCTGCAGTCCAGGGACGTCCACAGTGGAGAAGGTATCCACCTGCAGCCCATGGAGCACCCTACACCAGAGAAGGTGGGTGTGCCCTGAAGGAGGCTGTGACCCTGTGGGAAAAACATGTTGGAGCAGGCTCCTGGCAGGACCTGCGGATCTGTGGAGAGAGGAGCCCATGCTGGAGCAGGTTTTCTGGCAGGACTTGTGACCCCAGGGGGACCCACGCTGGAGCAGTCTGTGCTCCTGAAGGACTGCAGCCCATGGAAAGGACCCATGCTGGAGCAGTTCGTGAAGAACTGCAGCCTGTGGGAAGGACCCACGTTGGAGAAATTCATGGAGAACTGTCTCCCGTGGGAGAGACCCCACGCTGGAGCACAGGAAGAGTGTGATGAGTCCTGTCCCTAAAGAGGATGAAGCGGCAGAGATAACGTGTGATGAGCTGACTGTAAACCCCGTTCCCCGTTCCCCTGCACCGCTGGCTGGGGGGACATAGAGAATCCTGGAGTGAAGCTGTGCCTAGGAAGAAGGGAGGGGTGGAGGGAAGGTGTTTTGAGATTTGGTTTTATTTCTCATTACCCTACTCTGGTTGATTGGTAATAAATTGAGTTAATTTTCCCCAAGTTGGGTCTGTTTTGCCCGTGATGGTAATTGGTGAGTGATCTCTCCTGTCCTTATCTTGACCCACGAGCCCTTTGTTATATTTTCTTCACCCCTGTCCAGCTGAGGAGGGGGAGTGATAGAATGGCTTTGGTGGGCACCTGGTGTCCAGCCAGGGTCAACCCACCACAGTTAGCGAAATTACCTTCTACTGCAAATCAGAACATACTAGGACTGAGAATTATTCAATAGCATAAATGTTGAGTGCAAGCAGAGATCAAAGGCAGTGATAGATTTAGGAAATATATATATGTCTGTAGGCAACTAAAATTACAGCTTCAGAAATTAAGGAGGTTATGCAACTCTGAAGGCAAATCTTACCTCCTTGGTTTTCAGTGGTATATCCCCAAGATACACTTTATACATTTTGTTGATGATAGCAGGATTGTTCCAGTCAATTAAACTAAAGCAAAAAACACATTGAATACCAACATGTTATGATTCTGACCTTTGATTACTTTTTAAAATACGTTTTACTGCATTTCCCATCATATTCCTATTTTTCCCAGACTTTTAATAGATCTAGCTTGACTTCTAATCACTCTGCCCACATCCACATAACACATAATCATGAAGAATGTGAAGGGATTACAAATTTCACCTACAAATTCCGACACTGTGAGAAACCTACATGCTCCCTTCTCTCCCACTGAAACAAGACATATAAACCATGGCAGCCTACCCACTGAATACAGAATGGTCATCTGCTAACAAATTTCTCCACATTCTTCAACCTCAACAGAGACATTTCAATAGAGAAGAGGGTAATTTTTAATTCTAGGACATGTCATCCTGGTCTCTCAGACAAACCTGTCTGCCCATGATAACCATCTAGCTACTGATGAGACTGTTTGGAACACAGACATAACCAAAAAGACCCCAGAGAAAAAGTTAAGCATCCATGCTTCAAAAAAGTGGAGGACACAGAACCATCCCTTTCTTTCAGTAAAGCAGCTGATTTCCTAACAAGTAAGCTGTGAAGTAGCACATATTTCTCATAAAAGACATTTAACATTGCATATTAACATGCATTTTGTCCACATACATATTTTTCTCTCCAGGCCACCAACACAAAAGGAAAGGTGAGACAAGCAGCAAAGGAGAGACTGCCTTCCCCAACCAGGCTGTCGTCACTTACTAGAATCATCTCGCCTTCTACGACTGAGGCACATGAATAGACTCCAATGGAGAAGGTTTCACATTACATGTTTGACTCCAAGTTAAATACTCCTATACTTCTAGTAATACAGAAGCCACCTACACATTTCAAAGGCAGGCCTCTCTCGCTCCACATCTCCTACATAAGCCAGCAAACCTCGCATGATCAATGACTTGGCAAATAGTACCAAAAGCAATTACTCTGGCCCCTTGATGGATTAAAGACAGAAGCATTGTCTTTCGATGATGAAATGTTGACTGCAGATGAGCAAAAGCTTTAATAATGCAAAAAACAGTGGCTGCCAATTTTCCAGACTACGGTCCACTTCACAATCACAGACCCTTTAGTCCCTTAATAAATTAAATCAAAGCATACTTTTCTGGGAAAGACAATATAGGTAAGTTGACAAGCTGTGAATCACTTACTAAGGCCTTACTGACCATCAACAATCCACAAAAGGCAATTTTGAAACAGGGAGTAAGAAAATAGCTCAAAAGCAATACCAAAGATGATTGAAAACAGACAGCTAAAGCTGTCAGCTCCAGAGCCAAGTTCCCAGCTGCAAGACTGAGCCACACCATGCCCAGCTCCATGCGAATACATGGCAGCTTCACAGGTACATGGGGGACTGCAGCCTTCTTCCTTTCAGAGCAGTCTCTCCGGAGCACTACATTAATTGCAGCTAGCTTTGTTATGAACAATAGCATCATCTTTTCCAAACATCCGAATTTGTACCTTTGTTTGCTCTTTAATTCAAGGTCTGCTGCAGTGGCAACACTGTGTCTTGTATCACTGGAGGCTACAACCAGATGTATAACAGCTTCAAGTTCTGGCACTTGCTCAGCTTCAATGAACTTCACTATCCCCAGCTTACACTGTTCAACAGTGGGGAAAGTAAAGGCAGCGTTACTGACAAGAAAGCATGTTACAACAACCGTAGCAGTTCAGCTGTCTGAAATGATGGCTTCTGCGTGCTAAGGAGGAGTTCACAAGCCCTCCACCTCTTTAGCAGCGCCCTCCTCTTGCCTCCTGTCCAAGCAGTCACCTGCGGCAAAGTATCAGCATTACAATTAGGGGTACTCTGCTACTTCTCTGCTAAAAAGGGACGCTTCAGCGTAAGAGAGTTTTGCAATCTTACTATCTTCAGGAGGAAAACGCAAGAGTAGGCTACAGTCGTGGTTGCTTCCTAACCAGTTCTGAGAAGTGCTGGAACCTCCCATCCCATCTTAATGTTGCAAAGTTCCATAAGGCATCATGTGAAGTCCCTCAATAAATTCCCTCAGAGCAACTAAAGACCTGGTCAGAATTAGTTAGGTATTTTCCCTCTAGCCTTCCATTCCTCTGTCTGCAGCCGTCCCTGTTACCACCCCCAGCTCACTGAGGACCAGCCCCGCAGCTGCAAGTACCTGTTCTAGCAGCTCTGGTGTCCATGGGCTATCTCCAATTACCCTTTTGGCTGCATAGAAGCTCATCCCTGGAGGTGGCTGAGGGATTCCAGGACCTCCCACACTACTCGATGAAGAGCCCTGGGCCGAGGGCATGTTTTGTCGACTCTGAGATTCATTCAATACGAACCTAAGCAGGTGGGAAAAGAGTTCTGTTAGAGGCTTTACCAATCCACATTGCCAGCTGAATTAGATGCCGGAATGGAGGAGTAAACATAACCTGTCCAACTTCACGTATTCCTCTTTAATTAATCCCATGCCTCCAACATAAGACAGATTTTTACTCAGCTGAGACTCAGCTACCAGTTATCCCAGCATATTCTACAAAAGCCATAACGATCTCATTATACTGTTTGAAAACAAACCTCAGCTAGGAAAGGGAAGGGTCCACTGGCATTTCTGCAGAGTTATCTCAGGTTAAGAAGCAGAAAGAATGATCTTTTTTGTATTAGATGTCAATACTCAGACAGTACTACATTCGAGAAACTTGTACTAAAAGCTTTAAGAACATTTGTATGATTTCTATGAAAAGCGCAAACCTAACAAGGGAAATAATGGAACATATGCAACACGATGAAGTGGCAGGAAACAGTCCTTGATACAAAAACCCCAAATAAATAAGATAATGTCTTGGAAAAGAGAAGTTTTAGTGCTGGGCAGAGAAGGAAAGCAAAAACCATAAAGGTTACGTTTACAGATCTTAGAGTTTTCAGAGACTGGCTAGTCTAGCTGCCCTGTGCGCATCTCCATACTCTCACAAAAGCCACTCTACCTCTCCCTGTACCCTTGGAAGCTGGTCAACACATAAAGGCATCAAAATTGTAGTCCAGAGACCAACAAGAATTATTTTGCTCCAGACCGCCGTAATCTGTTCTGCATTCAGCACACAGGCAACAAAAGGAAGTTAAACAGTCTCAACAACAAGGGTAAACATTCATCCCAAGTCTCATTAGTTAAAACTTTAACACTTGAACTTGATTATGAGCTTTAAGCCCTACAGTTAGGCTTTCTGGTTGTTTTACTGCATGCAGAGTGACAAGGATAATTCACAACTGGGCAATGACAGAGTTCTACCAGGCATAAATTAGCAGTAAACAGCTGTAAATGGTCTCACCCCAGGGAGCAAGACTTTAAGAGACAGAGATCCAGAGCCACAGGCTAGCTGAAGACACTCGGAGCACCTTCTGAGAAGACAATGAAACCTTCACCCCCACCCTCATGGTCTGAGTATTTAAAAACTGTCATGCTTGGCGAGAGTACAAAAGCATGGAAGGAAGTGACGTCTCATTGCAAAGACCAAGGACTTCATCTGCTGAAGCTACAGCCACTGCCATGTGGGGGTGAAGCTAAGAGCATAAACCTGGGCAAACTGAATGTGAGCTGTCAACAAAGGAGCAGGCTAAGCATTTTAAACTATAAACTGCAAGACTCTACATGCTCAAATGGTAAGGAAGTGGCCCCTGAAACATCTGATGGGAGCATGGCCTCCTGTAGAGCTACATGGAGAAACAGCACATGCTCACTAATTTAAAAGTTATTCCTTTAGGTTAATCCACTTGGGTGAGCAAGTTAGGTGCTCAGAAAAATCCTACAGGAATCAATGAACTGTCAGAAAAAAGAAATGTGTTCTATTGTTAAAATTCAAAGCAAAAGGTCCCCTAGCAACACAACACCACTAAAAAAGTTAGTGGAAAACAGATTTTGAGAAAGTACTGATTTTAGACACTGTAAGATTCCTAACAAGCACTGATCAGTAAATTCAAGTTGCTCTGTAAATCATTCTTGCTCTTGGAAACAGTGCTCACACCAAGACATGCCATTACAGTTAAACATTTTTCATCAGAAGACAGATGAAAGACAAATCTTATTATTAAAGGTTCAATTCTGGAAACCACAAGTTTTTAGAGATTACGCTTGCTTATGACCTTGGAGGAATGAGCCTTAAAACTCAACTGCAGGAAGATGAGCACACATTTTGATCTGTCTTCTATTTTAAAGGTTTGGTTATTTAACAGATAGCTCACATGTCTCATAGCTTCACTTTGATCCCAAAAGAGGTCAAGGACAGAACAGCACAACACCTAATTAAGTAGAAAAAAGACGTTTTGTTAAATAAGGAAGACCGTGATCCCATTCTTAAAATTAGGACCCTGCTTTGTATCTTACTGAAACATGTACCTGGCTTCATTCAAGCTAGGAAATAACAACGTACTTTAAATGAGTTTCCAAGGGTGCAGTTTGTAATGTTTCACACATGAAGAACACATCAATACTAGAGAAGACTGGTATTAACTCTTACTTACCCATAAGGCATAAGAAGAACATCCAACATAAAGTCCAAAAGCAGCTGTACAGTCTTTGGTTTTTCAGCAAGATTAAATGGAGAAGCTGCTGCTTTCAGTGGTTCAGCAGGGTATTTCATGTGAAAAAGGGTTGGTATTAGAAGATGCATTAGGCTGAAAAACAATTATATTTACTGCAACCATTTTTAAAAAAACACACCTGTTTATTCTTAACATTCAAGAGAGAAACCTTTAACAACAAACCTGGTCCTTAACAGCAAAAAAAATCTTAACAGAAGTTAAACCGATTCACAATCCAGTGACCTCTATTTGCCACCTCATGTACTTAAAAATGGAAGGCAGAAGATAAATTAGGATTTGCGCTTAAAATAGAACATATATGTCTGTGTGCATGCACACACACACATCTGGGGAGGTAAAGTCACTGCCTTTGTCCAGACTTTTAATGTTTCGTAATTATGACACAAAGCTGCCTAAAGCAGAAGTTGATTAACACTGTTCAGCTTCACCAAAGAGTGCACACAGACAAATATATTGATTATATGCCAGTATAGCCAGATTTCCCAAAGCTCTCTTCACTCATGTACTTGCTTTTTGGACGGGGCAAACCCATGGTCCCAGAGAAGACAACCAAGTATTTTCACACTGATCTCATGAATGGAAGCAAGATTTTAGTGCAAGACCTTTCAGTAATGTCACTTTTAAAATACCTTTACACTGTCACAGTGATGCAGGGTGAATTACGATAAGATTTTAATGCCATCTTCCAGTGCCAGCATGGTGGAAACCCATATCAATGTAAATAAGAAGCAAGTCCATAATTAACAGTTTTCTAGAAGTTCTTAGTACACAGCAGTTCCCAACTTCAGTCTTTTTTTATTTATTACAACAGTGTTTCAAGTGAGTAGGAATTTTGGTTATCTCGCAATTTAAAGTGGCCAGTCTGAGACATTTACTGCTCTTCCTGTTGCTGGACACAGGATATTTACTGAAGGTCTGGCCTTAAGCTGGAAACCAGAATTTGATGAACATGGAAGGTGATATGGACAAGCATACCCATCATAACACAGGCCTCTTACCACACAGGGAGTCTGCTGCTGCAGATCCTGTCTATTATTACATTAGACTATATAAATTCTTTGTACCACCCAAACTACTGAATTGCTGATCCAAATTGTACAAAACAAGAACATCCTAAGCAATGAAGATCTCACCAAGGAAAAAAATCTTAACAACTGATACAAATTATTTTACTAAAATGATACCAACAGAATTCATTCCCAGAATAAGTAGTTATACCTGTCTTGCTGTGGTTGAGGTTTCCCTTCCATTGCAGTGAGAAGAGTTGGAGCCAATTCACATTGTTTTTCCACAGGCAGACGGGGGTATCCCATCTTAACATAAATTATGGTAAAATTCTAAAGAAGTAGATAAAGCACACAGTATTGCACCAGTGTGAAATAAATATATGTTCTTTAAACTCTTCTTGTATGTTGTATTACATAACTGGGTGTTGGAAAAACCATATGTTTTGGAAGACCAATTTCTTAATTCTAAGGCTCACTGGACTGACAGCTGTTAAAGGGGAGGCTCAGCAAGACCCACTCAAAAAGGGTTTTCTGAGTAGGTCTTGCTGAGCCTCCACTTTAAAAGGAGGAAAACAACAACGCAAAAAACTTCCTCCAGCTTCTCTTATTCTCTGCAAATTCCACCAAAAGCAGCTTTACCCAAGCAACAGCTTCAAGGAAAGCAAATGTAATGAAAATGTGTTTCTAAATCATCATAATTAAAAGCTGCAAATGCAATCCAAAGAGTCCAGTGATAGGACACCAGAGCAATACTGCATTCTGGACTATCTAACTGCTATCATGTTGATTCAAAACCAGCCAAGAACTATAAAGGTAAGAATTATGTGTACAATGACCCAGCTGAAGCAAGTGTTGAACTGCGAAGCATTACACTTCTTTGTAGACGGCACTTCTTAAAATTTTATGAAGCCTCATGGCACAAAACAACATGCATCACTCGGATACATGAATGAAAACATATTTTTGACATGTCCAGCCAAAAGCACAGTTTATGTCAAGTTTGTCTTCAAACAAGATGGTTCTTTTAGTGCCCTACAGAACCCATGCACTCTAGAAGCCCTTGGCCATTTGTAAAAGGTGAACTCCGGATAATCCTACTTGCTTAAATACAATCTGAAATTACTTCTATGTTACTGCTGTTTACGTCTAAATACTTCTCCCTCAGTTTCTAAGATGCTATATTTTCCATTTATGCTACATGGGACTGAACAGTGAAATGAGAAGGACAGAAAGTTTCCCTCTGACTTTATTACTTTTTCATGATGATGATTTGCAATAGATCTACCACAGCTGAAATGAAAATTGTCCTCATAGTTTCACAAAAACATTTTTAAACTATTTTCACTTTTTAAACTACATTGAATGAAACCACCTAGTAAAGTTTCCCCACCTATAAAATAACATTTTTTTCATATTTTCTTGCTCAGCTAAGGTCCTGACCCTAAAAACACATAAAAATACAGTGCTCATGTTCAGAGAAATACAGATATTTTAAGTAAGACTCTGATGCTGCATGATGTTTTAAAACCCCGATTTTTTGTTGCACCTATCAGGGTAAGGATTGGTAGCTGCTTGCAAAATGGAGCTTCTAACAATGAACAGACCCTCTACAATACAAGCAATGAAATTCATGAAATATCAAGAGTAATTATCAGTAATTTGAACAGGATCAGTACTGTAGCTGCTTTATGAAACTAACACCACCCACACTAGGCTATAAAGTTTAGTTTAAAAAAATCTCTTAAAACATCAACCTCATGACAATAACATACTTCCTAGGAAAACTAACAGAGCTAAATACAGGAGCTTTAAAGAATATTCTGCTTGTTACAAGTAAGTTAGCAATTATTCTTGGAAGAACAGACACTTACAGTGACAAAAGACACTGCAGAAGGATCTTGATATTGAACTAGCAATGTTTCTACTGGAAGCTGAATTTTTGGACGACTTTTGATGCGCTTATTCAGATGAACCAGCAGCTCCATGACCTGACAGGAAGAAAACAAAAAACTTGAAAGAACCACCATTAATTTTACTAATTTGGACTCCACACACCATTCTCAGTCCACTAGGCAGGCCTATTATAAACAAATCAGGCCTGAGCTTCCTGATTATTTAATCTCTAAGAAAACAGCAGACATCAATTATTGTACTACCTTGTAACCACTCCGACATGCCTCAAGTCACCGTTAAGACGAACACATAAAAAGTCCCAAACCATGCCACAACCGATAACCTCCGTCAACCAAAATGTCAGGAAGAAATGATTACTGAGGATGACCAGTTCTTTCTACACAGTTGGTTACTATCCCTCAAAACTGAGCCTGGCTTGGAAATCTGCATTGCTGCTCTACCTTGAGGCTGCAGAGTAACTCCAATCCATGACACAGCACAAAACAAAAAAAAAAAAAAGAAAGAAAAAACCCCACCATAGTAAAGCTATCCAATAAGCGTAAGAAAACTATGTTTGGAGTGGCACAATGCAGGACTGAAATCCTTCGGGCAGGGGAAGAATCCAGCAGGAGCGGGTGGATGTCAGGCGGCAGCGATGTGCAGCCCTGCGCTGTCGGCAGCGACCCCGACGGGGCCAGGCAGCAGCTCCGGGGACGGCCCTGGGCTCGGGCGGGCAGCCAGCCGAGCAGCGGCCAGCGCGCCTTGGAACAAGCGAGGTGCGGAGTGGTACTTTCTCATGATGAGGACTCTCTCGAGAGTTTGTGCCGTCTCTGTCCTCGGAGGTTTTTCAAGACCCATCTCGGTAAAAGCTTCAGCATCCTGGTCGGAACTCGTAATGGACTGTTTTAAGCAGGAGGTTGGCCTGGACACCTTCTGAGGTCCCCTCCAAGCTGCATTATCCCATGATTCTACAGCCCCACGAAGCAGCTTCTAAGCATAGCATCAGCAAAGTGTCATTCGTAAATCCACTAAACGAGATACCATAACTGAATGGAGGAACTTGAAAAACTGCAGACAATATCCACTCTGAAACAATAGGTTCTGAGAAATCACACTGAACATCTGCATCTCGCTCACAAACCCTATGAGATTCTCAAGCAAGGTGGTGTAAAAATCTAAGTGACATTAAAGGGAGTCACCTCAGCTCCAGTAGAACCAGACAGAGCCAGATCTAGATGCATGTTGCCTTCAGGCAATTAAAGTCAAAAAGCCAGGGTGGGCACACTGTCCTGTGCTTTTGATGTCTTGTTACCTTGGTCATAGTACGGTGAAAAAGCACCTATATTGCTGTCACTGAATTTTGCCACGGAAACTGCAGAACTGCAGCTTCCTGAGCTGCATATGAGCTAAGACATCATCTTTGCCTCCACTCCATGACTAGGTATCAAAGAAAATAATGTCCAGATATAATTGAGAGACGAGAGAAACTGCATAGCTGACGACAAGCATGTGATTTGAGACCAGAGATAAGCTGACAAACCAAGTAATGCTGACAGCTAACAAATTTTGCTGCTGTAAAATTATTATAACAGCAGTCACAAATTCCTATTATTTTAGAGAGGAAAAAACTGTCTGCACACACTTTTTTGTGAAGGAAGAGAAACGTACAACTACAACAGAGTTCGAGGAACCTGTTCAAATTACCCATGGTGGCTGGTGAAAAAAGACGTGGCTGGATTTGGGTATGTGCGGGGCTTTAGCTCATGTCCTGCTTCTCTCATCACTAATATCAAATCAGTGCACTAAGGATCTCATCCAGCAGTACCCATTTGGCCTGAATCGGGCAAATGTCTGCACTTCCGAGTATCACTGCTTCTTATGTTTTTGCCGGCTTCACATGGGCTGCAAAAAGTGACAACAGTATCCAGTCTGGCACAAATGCTGCCAGTGCATCAATACTTCTTGGAGCACATCTGAACCAGCAGAGCAAATTTACCCTGGATTCGTTCTTTGCATGACACTGCTAGGGTAACTGATATGGCAGAAGACATCCTAGAGTTGAATTTAACTCATCTGTCAAACCGTGGCCTGAAGAGGGATTACTTTTTCAGAGTAATGGATTGAGAAGGTATAGGCATTGCAAACCCACCCACATAGCCAGACTACACCCTAGACCTGAGCATGTATGAGGACAATGAGTTCAAATTACTGAATGTTGCAGTAATATTGACCTGAGAGTCACAAAATTAAGGGCAGGGACAAGACCAACAAAGCAGTATGTTAGAGGCAGCCGGAAGAAAAATGGAATTTTAATTTCCCCTTTCCATTCTAGCAGTACAAGCTTGAGGAAAAAGTTAGTCTGGGGCGTCAAATCAGAGTGTAGCCAATCCACCTGCTGTACTGAATGTACTACACTGTGCTTCTGAAGTTGGGTGAAAGGAAGTCCTTGAACAACTGTATTGATCTACACTTCAGCAGCACACTGGCAACACACAGATGTTCTTTTTTGCTCGTATACCTATACTATCAAAAACTACACTGTCAATTCAATTAAAACGGTGTAAGTTTTCAAACCACAATTAACTATGTTGGCACACTTGGGTTTTTTGTTGTTGTCATTCTGTTTGTTTTGGGTTTTTTTTAACCACTACAATAATTGTGGGAGAGAGACATGATATGGGACGGCAGAGTTTTGTCACTGCCTATAGTCAGTCACAGGGTGAATAAATAATTTGTCCTTTTCTTTCCATTCTATTTCATCTACTTCATTAGCCTTTGTTAGATTAGCTTTCCAATCACCTGAGTGCTCAGGTAAAAAAAAAGCACATGCTTCTGTTTTACTTACATTGCCTTAACATGATTTTGAGGTTGGAGTTAACAATAGGCACATTCTTTGTTGTCCACTAGGCAAAATTAGCACTGGAAAGCTAGGTATTTGTGTTTACCAGTCATTAGCATTTGAAAACGCATCAGACTTCGTAAGACATTCTCCCATCACATTAATGGCAAAGTAAGAGCAAGTAGAGGATTGAAAAGCTGAGTTCTGATGTAAGTAACAAAAAAAGGCAATGTGCACGTTGAACAGATTTACCTGCAGGTTATACACTCCCCAACAAATGTTCACTGACGTTCATTAGAATAAAAAACTGAGAGTCTTGCCCTCCCCTGTCTCAATGAAAAATTATTCTGCTATGCAAAAAATACCAAACAATTAACAAAAAAAATCAACACACAGAGAACCTTCTTGTTACATTTTTAATTTATTATGAAAACAGAATACTGAGAGAATCAGCTTCCCTTCACTGATATGGCAAAAGGAGAATTCAGGGTAATTTCATTGTCTGCAATGAATTTGACAAATACCAAGACGTACAGAGAAGTGCTGTAACTGCTTATAATGTTATCATCATCTTGTATAGATAAAAATCTATAGTTTAAACACATAGAAGGAAGAAGAAACAAGTTTTATTTCATTACTCATTCTAACAGAAAACCTACAATATACCATAAGAATGCTGTGTGATTTTGAGAGGGCTCTTAAAATTTAATTTTCAAAGGAGTAGTCCTCCCCCTTCCGTGAATCTCACAACACTCCAAAGAAACAGGCAACACATTCCAGTTCATGGAAAAAATATTATATAAAAATACCCTAAGAAATTTCACTAGCTAGTTGGATGCCTTCTTCACAGCTTCAAGTGCACATGATAAGCAGGGATTAGGAAGAACCTTCCATCTGAGTTGGAGGATCTGTCCCTTCAGCACAGTGGAATGGCTTCACATCTACGGATCCACTTTCATGTAATCACTACCAGCACCATGTTTTGTGAAGAACTTTTAGAAAAATCTGTGTTCTGGTTACTTGCAGGTTCTGAAATCTACACGAATAAAGTGAAGGCATGATCATTTCCCTATCTCTACAGGATGAAGAGGGGATTACAAAAAGCTTCTTTTCCACCACCACCCCCAACAGTCCATCTGCACTCTGCTCAGAAAGGTTCTAGTCCACCTCTATCACCAGGCAGCTCCTTCCGATGAACAGCTGCAGGGACAAGAATTCACCCTTTGCTTTCTGATCAGCTGTTGAAATCTCTTATATTCAGCTGCTGCTGTCCCATTTGCCTCTTCTGGTCACATCCTCCTGGCAGAACAGGAAACACAGCAGGTGTTCCTCTGCCTGAATCCATACCAGGTCAGATCTTTTCTGCCATCAACGATATGTTCCGTGATCACCTCATGCAATCCCACAACTGCTGCTGCACAAGACTTGTGCAAAAACACAGGCCTGGGAAAAAAACCCTGCTAGTAAACAGAGTTCAGCTCCCTACTACAGAAGGCAGCTACATCACTGAATTTTTTCAGGTTCATATTAAATTCCATCTTCAACACTGTTTGGTCCTTGCCTTGCCACAGGAATAGGGGGAATGACCAGCACATGGTGCCAGGGAACTGGGGAGGCTGCCGCAGCTCCACACCCCAAGGTCCAACCAGGAGAGGCACACATTCACCAGTGGGCTTCACTCCTGGAGACCCACACTTGCTCCGCCCCGAATCACCTAGGTCCATCCCTTTCCCTGCCTTTGGTTCCTCTACTAAACATCCCATTAGAAGGCTTGTGCAGTTCCAAAATGCTCTTCCCCTGCAGCCCACTGTGTCCACCACCCATAGGTAGCACGCTCTCAGTCAGAAAGGTGTTCTGGCATTGACTCATCTTCACGGGTTTCATGTCCGGAGAGTGGGGCTAAGGGTCTCCTGAGACATCCCTGGGAGGGACCTGGACAGGGTGCCCCTTCCTTTGAGTCCTTAACTTGAGTTCCTGCCTGCCGTGGTGCCTCTGTGTTCCCCTGGGCTTGTGGAGATGGACCTTTGGTGGGCTGACAGCTCCTATGATGGACCTGGGAGTAGCTGGGGCAGGGCATCACACAGATTTCTGCACTTGCTATTGGGTCTCTGTGCTCCTTTGCCGGTATGCAGATGCGCTGTTATGCTACACCCTGACAAAGGGAACTGAATTCCC
Organism: Haliaeetus leucocephalus; assembly: GCF_000737465.1. NCBI lineage: Eukaryota > Metazoa > Chordata > Aves > Accipitriformes > Accipitridae > Haliaeetus > Haliaeetus leucocephalus. The sequence continues at coordinate 5,887,221 of NW_010973041.1, forward strand.
TGGGTACATATTAAATTCCACCTCCAAAACTGCTTGGTCCTTGCTCCTATGCCTGTAACCAGGCAAGGACCAAACAGTTTTGGAGGTGGAATTTATATGTACCTGAATGAATTCTGTGATAAAGCTGCCTTCTTCAGGTACATATCAAATTCCATCTTCAAAAATGTTTGGTCCTTGCTCCTATTCCTGTTATCAGACAAGCGAATGACATCAGTGAGTATGTCTTCACGGTCTTTTGCACACAGAAGCAAGCTTGCTCCACACATGCTGTAAGTCAGGTGGATGCACAACAGCCCTTAACCTGGAAGCCATGGCAACTGCCTCTATGGCTGAAGTCTTGGTGTCAGGCTAACTCATCGCTAGCTGGCCTCAAGTGGAAACAAATGCAGCCTCCGCACATCTGCAAAAGCCACACATCTACAAAAGACCTTGCTGATACAAGCAATGACTGTTTTCTTTAAGCCCTAACAGTTGTAGTAAACCCATTCTCTATCACACTCACAGAGAACATCCAAGTATAGTAAATCATAATAAATCGGGGGGCATTTCCTTCTGTCTGATCGGACAGCACACCATTACAGTAAATTGCACCCTTACCTTTTTACGAACGCCTTCCTGTGTGCTGGACAGCTTGAGGAGAACAGGGGGTAGGAATTTGGAAATAATGTTCTGTAACTGTTCATCTGTTTCTGCATGGCCAAGACGCAAGAACACACGTTCAAGCTGATCTGCAGTTAAAAAAAAAAAAAAAAAAAAAGGAAAAAAGAGAAACTGGTTGAAACTCAAAATTGCTATAGCAGGAAAACAACCTTTTCTGAACATCCCGTAATGGGCTTGTAAGAAATGCTGCACACAATTCTTAAAGTCCTTCCATCTCAACAGCACTCAGCACAGATCCATCTTGTATTTTTAACACTAACTGAGCAAACTGTTAATGGCAGAAACCAGCCTGATATCTTCCAGTACTAGCCTCCACAATTACATGGAGACCACTTCTTATCAGAAGGAATTGAGATTTCCTTTGCTTCTTGCTGTGTTTCAAATTGAGGCTAGAACATGTCCAAAGGTAAAATGGAAGGTTAGGCTCTCCAAGTCATTTTCTGTCCTTTCTGCTTTGACAGCAAAGGTGTCCTGCTATGGGACTCCTAACTTTTGAAAATAACCACATTCAGACCATGATGTTCTGTATCTCCACTAGTTAATCAGAAGGAAAAAAGATCTGGCCAATTCTTGTTATTTTTCTTGTTAAACCTAGAGTTCTGGTCATGCACAGGGACCCCATTGCTTCAGGAGCTGTGTCAACAGAACAAAAACAGCAAGCACATACAACAGAACCCAAGACCAATTAAGTTAGTATCACAGAAAGGAAAGCACAAGTTACAAGCTTGGGGCAAGCCACACCATGGCAGTTGCGTACAAATAAACAGGCTGCACACCTGAAAGCACAAGAAAGAAGCTACAAAGTGAAAAACAAGTTCTCCAAAAGCTTGAGACTGCTGTTCCAGGATAAATTTGATACTCATGGGAGTATTCATAGGACATCTTGACACAGGCTAACCTGTTTTGCCCACAACTTTCTGTTAAACCACTTAGGTCTTCCAGAAAATCTTTACAAAGCTGTACAAATGTTGACTGAATCAGTTACTGATTTGTTAGAATTTTTTGATCCTTTTCGCAGAAGACAGCATTACCATCAATAGGAACAAGACCACAAGCATGAAACACAGGACATACTGCCGTAACTTAAAACATAAAGCTCCCATTAATCACTCTATGAAGCGGCTGGAGCGTTGTAACAAATTGACCTTCCTCTAGACATCAGGTCGCCTCCCGAAACCCAGGAAGGAACAGGCAAAAAAAATTTTTTTAACATCTGCAAAGAGGTAGAAGCTGCAACTCCTACAAGACCAAGAGAATGGGGGTGGGGGTGAGCAATAACATCTGTTTTCTCAGTGAGCTAGCAGAAGATAATTTCAATAAAACAGACGAGACCAAAATCTTCTGTCAGCAGCTCAAGCACAAGGGCTGAGGACCATCTGTCTTTACAAAAAGCATGGAAGAGTCCCTATTTTAAGTGCCAGCATGCAGCTACCCCCACAGCTAAACAAGAAGCAAAGCAAAACCTCCCTGGCCAGACCGAGAAGAATCCTTGTGCACGGATGGGATCAGGAGCCTCTCTCCACCATACTGCAGCACTGGTGGCCATGTACACAGGCAGCAAGGAGATCCGGGACTTTTGAAGAGACTACGGGTCTTAAAACATCCTACAAGGAGGAAATCATTCCCCTAAAGACTAATCTAAAGTGACCTGTTGCAAGCTGAGATTAGAAGGAGACCAAGGAGAACCCGCCTTCAGCCAAGGAGGATCACTGAGCTGGCTGCAAAGGACTACAGAGGCAAAACCAAAAAAGCACTGGTACAGGGCAGAGGTAAAGACTGAGGTGAACAGATATGGTTGGGATTTAAGTGAACAAAAAGGGTGTTCAAATGCAAATACTATTTTAGCCAGCAAACCTGTCATGTTGTAGCTGCAGAAGCCTTTACTGTCCTATTTTTAAATCTGTGCTATCCCCGTAGTAAGAGTCCTCACAGCATCATTCCTCCCCTGCCAGCTGCAGATTAAACATAAACATATCACTGCCAACGTTTTATTTTCTGCTGAGCAAATATGACAGGCAGCTGAAAAGACAGACTACAGAATTTTACTGTCAGGGAAATTACAAGCCAAAACTCTGCAGCACCTACAATGCAAACTGACTTGCGAGTCAATCTCTTGCTTCAGAGAGATTTCATGGAACAATCAGGCTGTCAGCTAGTCAAGGACTTCAAGACATTTACCTCATATTCCAATTATTTTTTTTAAATCCTAACCATTTCTTTCTCTCTTCACCTTCCCTTTCATGTCATACTCCCCCTCCAGGGCCTCCACAGTGTCTGACGACCCCACCAGCACTAGAGGGTTGCTTAGGCCATGCCAAGCAGCTGAAATAACTCAAACAATGAATGAAATTATCAAATCCTTCCCCTTGGACCTGGAACTCCAGAGGATCACTGCAGACCCACAGTCCTCAAGCAAGCCAACTGAGGAACCTCCCCAACCACATGTTCCTTCACATGGCAACAGATCAGACTCAAGGGTAAGGAAACACGAGTGGTGTTGTTTCTAAAGCCATTTGTTGTAGCCACTGGACTTCACACATCTTCCAAACGGGACAGAAACCACGCCGCAGGTGCCTCCGGGAAGTGCAGCAATGCACTGAACTGCAGGCATCGACCCCATTTCCAGCCTCCTCCATTGTTCTGTTGTTACAAGCAGCAACCAGAATTGTGATAATAGTAGAGATCAGGAGAAAAAAAAAAGCTACCCCCTTGTTTATGCTGCCTGTGAGATAGATTTATTACTTTTCCCATCTCTGTGCTGCCCAGTCAGCTAAGCCCTAATACTGCCATCAGGTATCCTTCCCCTAACCACAGGCACAATAGGACTCTTCAGCAAATTCAAGGAGACTAGTCGCCTGGTTGCAGTCAAGAAACTGGCCAGGAGTTTGTCAGAGCACTCTCCTGTGCTGCCGATGCAGGCTGTATCCATAGCAGCGGGACAGGAAAACAAAGAGCTATAAACCCTCCCAACTATTGCACATCAACCATTTTCTCCCCAGTTTTTATTCTACTAACAATTAAGACCATCTCTCAAGCTGACAGCATTCATTATGGGAAAGCATAAACCCTGGAGATTTAAAGCACCACACACACAATGGTCCAGGAGAGGAGCGGGGGATGCAATATCTGGGAGTCAGATACTGTGTCCCACCTCCACGCTGGTGGAGGCTGGCTGGCTGGCATGGGGCAAGCTCCTTTCCCTCTCTGCCTTTTGTCTTCTCACAGCCTCCAGCTAGCCTCCCTCTCCAGCCTGCGCCGGCGAGCACACCACTACGCATCCGGCATCAAACAAGACAAAAAGGGTTTGCTCCCAACCCATCTCACATTCCCATATTGTGCACTTCACAAGTTCTTAAGAACGAAGCTAAAACCTTCTCCATCTAGTTTTACAGCTCCTACTGCTGACTGCAAAACTGCACAGTTATAATTTCAGGTGGGGGGACCACTAGGTTACATGATAATAAAAATAAGTAAAGCAAGAGGTCTAACTTGCTTTGCTACATACCATAGGAAAAAAAAAAAAGATACCACAAACCATTTTGAATAAGCCTTAGCACCTGAAATCAACTACTACAGCAATCTTACCACAACTTGACAGCAAGAGCACTGAATTTTAATTAGAAAGCTTTACACACCTCAGCCTTTACCTTTGCTAGCCAACACTGAACTTAAAATGCAGTCCATGCAAGGACACACTTCCTGTAATTTTTCCTTCTGAAAGTTGGCTAATACAGTTAAAGATATTTTTTAAAGTTTTCTGGAAGCACTGGAAGAAAGAAGTAATGGAGGAATGACATTTAGACTTACAGCTTTACCCCCACCTAAAAAGCCAATACTTAAGAGATCTGAGATTTTACAAAGGCTTCTCCTTCCTCAGTCTCACATTAAACTCTCATCTCAAATTTAGGACTGTAATATTTCCCTGATATTAGGTCCCACCTATAGCACCCTCTGTATTAGCTAATTATGTATGTTTATAAAGTTATTTCCATAGTTTATCTACTGCAGTTCAACTCCGGTGAACATGGGGCTGGGGGAAGAACATGCTGTCAGAGGCAAAGGACCAACTTTTAATGCAGTCCAGAGAATTTACAAAAACAAAACAAAAGATTGCCATTGCCATTATTTTATTTACACAGGTGAGAAAGTCAAAGTGAAAGGGAGAAAGGAGGAAAGGAAGGAGACTTCACTGGAAAACCCTGTGCCCTATCCTTCAGGGCTCTTCAAAAACTGCTCCAAGAACAAGCTTGCACGTCAGAAGCAATAGAAAAGCGTAGGGCACACCAAGATCACGGTGAGCCTTCGCTCCACTGTGGAGAGCCCCTTGCTCTGCCAGGGACTGTTGGAAGGAATAACCCAAATAAGATTAAATCACTACTACCCTTCAGGGCATCACTGAATTCATTATTTTTGGGATACTCTCGCAAGTTTCCCTTTACAAACCTGAAAGCTGAAAGCAATTTCCTGAAAGAAGGATGATTGCTACGGCACCCAGGATCTGCTTATGAACTATGTGCTTACCATAGCCCCTGTCAGACTCACCCAGTACATTAGAAAGCACCTGAGAAATCATGTCTGGTTTAAGATGTAGTCTTAGAAACATCATATATGTGCCACAGCTATGACAGTCAACATTTTACTATGGATTAAAAATAAAAAAAAACAACCAAAAAAACCCACAACCAAGAATGAACTGCATAAGTAGAAAAACTAATACCAGATAGTTTTATTTTTAAAATACATATGATTAAGTCCACGCAAAAATTTGTAACAGATATTCATGTATTTTGGCTCAATCATAACTTCTTTCCATACTGCTGTGTAGTATTTTCACACAATATTTCTTTTTTTTGTGGTGTTTTCTTGAAAAAAAAAAAGAAAAAACTGTTTACAAGAGGATGAACATAAATATGGCAAATTTAACAGTGGGCACTGCATATGAAGAGACTTTCCCTTTCACTGTATGTAAAAGAACCAAAGTGGCAGGAAAACAAGATACATCTTTGTATCCCTATTTCCAGCAGCAGTGTCCAATTTGTGTCAACAGACATGGTGTATTTGGAATTTGAAATCCCCAAGTTACCATGGCAATGCAGTTACCTATCTGTGAGAAAATGCATGTTTCACTTCTGGTTCTTTCCAGTCTCCATTTAAGACTACAAGGAGGAATATAGGTTTCAGCACTTGCGACCACGCCTCATGCAAAAAAGGAAGGGAATAGATTTCAAAACACAGATAAAGTAATCAAATTTTACAAAAAAGTCACCTTAACAACAAGGCTTTAACTTGTGCTTCATAAACTTCCAAATCCTGCAACACTGGCCGTGAGAAAGTCAGAGTTATTTCTAAGTCTGTTACTACAGAATGATCTTGCAGCCTCCCAAGCCAACAGCAAAACCCCAGCCTGCTCACTGAAACAACATGCCCCTTCTTCTTCTGCCACAGGGTAGCTTGCCAAAGGGAAGAATTGAGAGAAAGACACAGAAAGGATAAAGTAAATAAATAAACAGCTTAATGTTTTCCTTCCAATAACAGGGGCGTTTCCCTTCCTTTTTTTTTTAATTAAAATCACAGAAGTGAATTCTTTCAATGCTTGGCCTTACTGAGGTAGCTTGTTCACTGTTTACCCATCTTTTTATCAAAGAATCTCCTGTCAGTTCAGCTAAGTGCAGTTCCATTTCATGTGCCCAGGTTCTCCCCCTTGTCCTTACTCAAGATAAAGAATCAGCTCCCTCTGGCATTCATAGATATTATGCACAGCATGTCAGCTATTCTGCACAGACCCCTCAGCAATGTATATTTGTGTAGTTGAGTATCAAGTGAAACACACCCTTCTTTTTATGAAAACTGACTCAAGAAACTACTAGGGCTAGGGTATGTCAAGCTAACTGTGCTTTGTAATTTAACTGATCACCACAAAAGCATTCCAGGAACCAAAAAAAAGAGGGTCCCGAGTCCTCTGCAAAACAGAGCAGAGAGCAGGACAGCAAAATTCTGTGCATAAAGCCAGAATTTATCTTCACTTTCCTGAAAAGTGTCCTTTTGACAGATTAGTGGGACTGCTACCTTAAAGCATTTCTAGAACTGTTTCAGTAAATCAAACAAAAAAACCCCCACCCTCCTCCAACACCTGAACTCTGTAAAACCATTACATCACGCTAGCATGCCCCACATTTTCTCCAAAAGGCCCTATACCAAATAGAGAGTGCTGGACACAGGAGCGTTTCAATTTCACTGCCTGGATTGCAAGGGTAGTTTTTAGGGTCAGGTCCCTGCTAAAGCAAAAGCTCAATGAAATACACGCTTCAGTCCCTCCAGAGCTAAGCGGTTGTTTCTGCGCTATTCCGCATGCAGAAGAAAGAATAAAGTTCTCGTTTCTTGTGCCACAACTAAAATAGGAGTCAAATTCTTGTTCAAATGGTGTTAGACTCTGGGAGAAAACATATCAGTGGCAAACAGTGAGTCAGGATTTGCTGGTGCTATTCCTGGCTCTACTAGTAACCCCTTGTGTGCCTACGGCCAAATCACTTAAGGGGGCGTTTGTAAAAGTAGGTCAGTCACCAGGTTATTTTACAAGATCTGACTGGAAAAGGCTGGGAAGGCCTGGGGGACGGGGGGGCATATTATCTTTTTTCATTCTATTCTTCCATTTTATAGGAGAGCTTATATAATAGCATACCGAAATCCAAATATTTGCAATATGCCAGGCTTAGGCTCTCCATTTGAGTGGCTGACTATTCTTACTCCAGATTAACTTTCCCTTCTCTTGCATCTGAACTCTTACGGCTTCAGGGCCAATTTACTGATTTTGCATTAATTTTTAACCTGCCACGTCTCTATTGTTATGCTGCCTTCAAACAATTTGTCCTCTAAAATTGCCAGCACCCTTGTACAGAGTTTAAGCAAATAGTCGAGTTTACGTGTTTGACTGGAGCTATACATCAAAGCTTCCTACAGCCATGTGCATATAAAGCAAGGAAAACTGGTTTTCCATCTAAAACTGACAGTAATTATTCTTGTTATTTTGGGACTACTCATCATCCTAAAAAGGAACGGATCTCTTTCCAAATATGCCGAAATTTAACTATTTAAATGTATCAAAAGACAGTAGGCCCACATGGAGGCAGTTTAGTTTCCCTCTCTTTCTCTACATGAAATTACTCTTTTTCCATTAGCTTTAATTTTTACTTAAGACTACAGTACATTCTATTCAGCGACAGATGAGGTACTAGGGAAAAAAAAACAAAACAGAATGAAAAAAATTCACTCTCTTTCCTCCCCCCCTCCAAAAAAAGATTTCTAACCAAAGCAATAAAAATCGCTCAATTCTGAAGGATGCTGTGGTCAAATAACCTGAATGACATCATGTAATTATTAACATGAATCTCAATCTAAGGACATTTGTCCTTTCAGGGCAGCTTAACACAAAGGGCTGCGTAGCAACCGGCACATGGCTGAGGGCTAATTTTTTGCAGGATCGGATTTGGAGGCTGGGAAGCTAGATTACACACAGATAAAAGCCGAGGAGTTACAAGCAAGAGAACTCACACTGACCGGTTTCACCAAGGGGAATCATGTTAGCATTGTAAAACTGACAATAGGGTCTCTTGGATGACAGCAGCAGTGAGGTCTTTCACGGTCAGGATCACAATTTATCCCAGTTGTCAATGGAATAAATAGCTTGGCATTTGTGTCCCCCGATTCAAGGATCAGTGTAACTGAAAGATCCTTCTTACTCCGCCATGAGATCCTGGCTCTTTGGGTACATAAGGGGCATGCCCACCATTACCATATGCCTCATTCTGCTCAGCCTAGTTCCAGTTAACGTCTAACAAAGAGCAGAACAAGGATGTTATCTACACAGCTGCACACCGAGAACAACAGAAAAACCCAAGTGAAAGATCACACAGAAATGCCTTAGAGCTGAAAGCCAATAGCACAAATATGCTCTAAGTATTTCTTCTGCCCTTTCTCTCCGGGGGTTGCCAAGTGCTATTTCAGGGCAACCAAGGGCCCTCGCACTTGGCTGAGTCATACGTTATCTTGCCACGAACTCTTCACGGTTGTCCACGAACCAGCTCTGCTCCCAGACAGGAAAGGCAGGGAAAGGAAAACCCTCCTTTAAAGTTGCGCACGCTTCTCCAAAGAGAAGCTGACCGTTTACCGCACCGGGCTGAGCGAGGGCTCTGGAGCTGACAAGAAGATCCAGCCGGATCGGCCGCCCCGGCCCCGCACGCTCGGGGGCAGCGGCTGGGCACCCCGCCTCCGACCACCTCCGACCACCTTCCCTGGCACCGCCGCCTCCCGTGCTGAGGTGGCCGTGGGTCAGCATGCGTGACAAACACATCCGTAGGAATATCTCTGTTTGTTTTTTAAAGAAGGAGCAGTTCCGTACTGTTGCTGCTGAGCTATTGTGTTCCAAAGTCGTTAGCTAAAGGGAGAAAGCTGCACCGCGAAATCCCTTACGTGCCGGTTTGGGGTTGCTGAGACTGGGGGAGAAAGGCGTGGCCACCCCGCAGCATCCTTCTCCCGAGCCCGTCCGTGCCGGCTGTCGTCTCCGTGAGGTGCTTGCCTCACCGGCAAGAGGCTGCAAGAAGACACCCCTGGCGTGTACCCGACAGCAGGCAGCGTGGCGACCGTTTGCCAGCTGTTTCAATGCTGCCTGCAGGTGGCATGGGGTCAGCCGGTGACCTCTCCCAACAGCTCCGTTCTTCTTGGCAGAAGTGAGCCCCGGGTAACACCGTGTCAAAGGACTAGCTGCTTTCTCAGTTCGGGGCGGGAGGGGGACAAAACTGGCGGTGGACAGGTTTTGCTGTGTTTGTTAAGCTCCGGAACTGAGGAGCTGAATGTCAGCCTCCGGCGCTGAGGGGCTGGACTCTTAATAAGCCGCAAAGAGGTGGAATTTTTTTTGCAGAGGCAGATTTGGGACTCATCCACCTCTCAAGGAAGGGATAAACATTTATTAACGCAAAAAGGTGACAGACAGAGGAGGCCAGAAGCACATGCTCATTTCCAGCAGAAGAACAGCGCGCGTCCTCTGACGAGCCGAGTATGTTTGTGGCGGGTATTGCCAGCATCAAGCGTCAATCCCGTTTTCCCAGGGAAGGTCCAATATCGAGGCAACGTTCCTGCCAGTTCTACTGAAGCAGGGCCTAGTTCTCGTTTCCAAAACGAGCCTGCAGGTGAGAAGGGTCTAAGGCGGCAGACCTGCTGCCGCAGCTGTGAGGCCAGGCGCCCGTTTTAAGGGAGGGACCCCTCAGACCCTCTCCTTTGCCGCCGCCATCGGGGGCAGCCGCCTGCACGTCAGGCAGCGGGAGCGCTCCCTAACACACCTTCCGCGGGGTACGCGCTGAGTGCGTGTGCCTGTGCGTGTGTGTGCGCGTACCGGGAGGCCCTACGGGGCCCGACAGTTAAGTCACACCGGTCCAACAACGCGAACCCGAGCCCTGCAACGCTGAGCTTAAACTAAAGCCGGCTTCGGGGCGAGTTTCAAAAGATTCCCCCCCCCCGGGAGGAAAGAACGAGCGGGGACAGGCGGGGGAGGACAGCAGCAGAAAGATCGCCACGGCCAGCCCGCGCTCCGTCGCGGCCGCTCGTCTGTCGCGACCCCGCTGCTCGCGGCGGGG
>NW_010973041.1:5897777-5898025 GCF_000737465.1 Haliaeetus leucocephalus
GTGGTCCGTTAGAGCGTTGGGTGTCCGGGCGGGTAGGTGCGGGGCTGGGGCGAGCGCCGTCCGCCGCACGCTCCTCGCCGCCCTCCTCCGGCGGAGCTTCGGTTGCCCGTCTGGGCAGCGAGCGCCCTAAGAGCGGGCAGCGGAGCGAAGCCGTCGCATGTGGCGAGAGAAGAGCCGTGGCTTTAAAAGAAAACCAAAAAACGCTGGAAGGTGCATAATCGCCTCCAGATTTTGCTCGACGGCTGCGA
>NW_010973041.1:5898176-5907228 GCF_000737465.1 Haliaeetus leucocephalus
GTTCTCTTGGAAATCCCGTTGTATGTAGGATTTGTTTTCTCTTGGAAATCCCGTTGTATTTAAAATGAACCGGCTGGGCTTTATCTTAGAGGTATACCTTTAAACGAAAAAGTAACAGCGACTCGAGTAGCATATGGGATCTGTAAGGGAGGCTTATCAGGGCAAAATATGTGTGGCTTGGCAAAGATGGAACTCAGGAATGGGAGGAAGAAACCTGTAAGTGTTTTAAGGCTGCAAGGGAGAAAAAAGGGAATTTTTTTGCGGGTAGGAAAGGAATGCAGCTGAGGCTGAAAAAATTAGATTTCTCACTTCTTAATTATGTGGGTGAAAATGAGAAAAACTCCCGAGAAAATGCGAACAATGAGGTTTTGAAATGGTCTTCCACTGGACAGATTCCACAGCCCTGTAAGCTAATTCTAAAGACTTGTAAAACAAGCTCTTAACAGGCTCTTCATCTGAAAGTCTTTTCCTGAGTGATATTTACTAACTCTAGTCCATCTGGATTTCCCATTCAGAAGTTAAAAATCCTTATTATCTGGATTTCAGTTGCCTGTCTTTATTTCAGTGTTAAATGTCTTCATGCAGTGCGTGCTTACGCGTTTAAGACCACATATGTGAGATGTGTGTGGGCAGATGAGTGTGAGAACAAATTAATAGAGACTATGAGAAAAGGACCAAAGATTTTCCTCTGTGCTTCATAGTTGGTCGAGCTACTTCCAATTTTACAGCAGCATGGTCATTAATGAGGTGTAAAACACAGCTATAACAGAGTAAGTGAAAACAGGAATCTGAACCCGTGCATGTTTTTCATCTCATCCTGCAGGATGAAGAGATGCGTAAAGATTATGACTACATGTTGGATCATCCTGAAGAGTATTACAGGCATTACTATCACTACTACAGCAGGAGATTGGCACCTAAAGTGGATGTCAGGATAGTGATTCTAGTTACGGTGTGTGCCATCTCCGTGTTCCAGGTAAAATTCCATGTTTATGTGACACTGCTCAGTGAGTTTCTGAGTGGGAAGAGAAGTATCTGTAGCTCTCATAATGTGCCAGGTGTTAAACAGTGTCAGTGAGGCAGCTTATTCTGTGGTGCAGATAGCTCGCTTTTTAGTGGGATATTGGAAGATAAAACAAAAATATGTTGATCAGAGTTTGACAGCTTGTAATAATAAATTCCAATGGCATATTCAATCAAGTACCTTATTTCTCTTCAGACTTGCTTCCAATGGCAGAGTTTCATTTCACCTCTTATTTCTTATTTTGGCTGTAAGTGGAGTCACTTTCCTGCTGTCCAGCTGCCAGATGATTGCAAATTCAGTGTAAACTGAATAAATTCTGTGTAAACTGATTTGCCTCTCTCTCGCTTTCTGTTATTTCTGCTTCTTGGCCTTTGTTAAGGTTGTATAAAGTGTATATGTCCACTGTTTGTCTTGGTGAATGGTGTGAAATGCTTTTTTTTTTAAAAAGTTGTGCCAGTACACATGTTCACCCCAGGCAGTATATTTCAGACTTGTTGTTTGGGGTTTTTGGTCCTCATTGAAATTCAGCAGGTAACTGGAGGTTAGAGAGGGTTGTTGAATCTTGTGAAGTGAATCCTGTCAGACTAATGAGATTGCCAGGTACTTAATCCATGTTTAATTAATTATTTTAAATGGATAACAATTTTATAATGAAATGTTCCTATACCAGCTACTTTATTTATAAATCCATAGTTGGGGTCAGCTGTCCCAGCTGTGTCCCATCCCAACTTCTTGTGCACCCTGAGCCTACTCAGCTGGTGGGGTGAGAGGCAGAAATGGCCTTGACTCTTCTGTGAGTACTGCTTAGCAGTAAGGAAAACATCCCTGTGTTATCAACACGGTTTTCGGCACAAATCCAAAACATAGCCCCTTACAAGCTGCTATGGAGAAAATTAACTCTATCCCAGCCAAAACCAGCACAGGGAGCTTCTGAGAATGGCTGGCACAGCCTAGCATTAACTTTCAGGAGATTACTATTTTCTTGTGAACAAAACCAACCTGAAGTGTCTGCTTGTCCTTCCTCATTGCTGTATATTGCTGTGAGATACACATCTATACATCTGTTTTCCAGATGCTTTACTAAGTTTGGAGGAATAATTATAACTGCGGTAATGTAATTGTGATTAAAGGGGTATGACAGCGTTATTATTTTTTTTCTTGGCAAACCTCCAAATAGGAATGTGTCTGTATAAAATCATGGGTTTTTTACTTTTATTGTTCTTCAATTACAGTTCTTCAGCTGGTGGAGTAGTTACAATGAAGCTATCAATTACCTAGCAACAGTGCCAAAATACCGTATACAAGCTACTGAGATTGCCAGGCAGCAAGGTTTACTCAACAAGACTAAAGAAAAAGGCAAGAACAGGCGGTCTAAAGAAGAAATCCGTGAAGAAGAGGAAGAAATCATCAAAGACATCATTAAAAATAAAATAGATATAAAAGGTGGTTACCAGAAGCCCAGGATATATGATATCCTTCTATTTCAGATCATTCTTGCTCCTTTTTACTTGTGCAAATACATAGTTTGGTACTGTTGGTGGATTTATCGTTTCACTATTAAAGGGCAAGAGTACGGTGTGGAAGAGAAGCTGTATATCATACGAAGGTACATGAAAATGTCTCAGTCTCAGTTTGACAGCCTAGAAGATCATCAGAAGGAAACCTTTCTTGAACGGCAACTGTGGATACGAGAAAACTACGAGGTGAGTAGCTCTAGTGGAAAAGCTAATGTTAGTTACCTAGCACTCCCAGAGTAAAAACAGCTGTTTTGTGAAGGTGCTTGGGACAGGGATGTGTGAAGCATTGCTTCAATTTTAGCTATTGCTTTCTAAATTGAAAACTGTTAGACAACCACTCGGTTGTGTTTTCTTTCACTTCTTGTGCTCATGGACTGGTAGACAACAGCTTCTGACCATGCACATGGATATAGGAAAGGATTTGCTTCGTCTGGGGACATCCACCTGTGACTGTTAGGGAATCTATGCATACAACACTTAGTTGAATCTGACGAAAGGCTTTCTTATAACAATGTGGTATGACAAAGTTACTACAGTAAGTTGAAGACTGTTCTCCTAACAGTAGTAATTTATAATAAGAATTACCTGGATCATCTGAAACTCCTATTTCATCAGTCTTCTAAGCCATTAATTCCTAGCTTGTTTTTTTAAACTGTCCCTTGATAGTTTCAGTGTGTGAGGGACTGTCGTTGCTGTGCCGTATACCTATTCAAGTAAAGATGGCATATGAAATACCATTGGGCACAACTGTTACTCTAGCCATGGGTAGCCAGTTACTAAATAGTCAGTATGTATTTTTTTAAGCTTTCTGTGAAAGAACATTAGCCACAGCGTGGAATTTGCAGTCCAGAATGACTTCGGTACTGGGGAGTGGCAGATTGACAAAACGCTTTTATTGTTCTGCAGAAGTTCATCTGTGGGCCATCTGGGTGGGAGGTTTTTAGAAGAGAAACTGAGAATCCAAACTCTGCTGCTTAAGGGGAAGAAGAGATGCTGCTGCTGCTCTGCATATGCTGGGAAAAGAAATGTGATGGTGGCAGAACTGCCTCTGCTGCTGGCAGGGCACCAAAGATAAGAGAATGCATCTTTAAAAGTAGGCGGGGTCAATTAATCTAGAAACTTGAAGAGGAAAATAGTAAAATTGATGCTATGTAAGGAAAGGGTTAGCTGACACATACATACACATGTTGAATTATGATGGGTTTACTTGATCTTTGGACTTGCAGATTGTTTTCTAGCAATGTTACTAGTCAAAGGAGATGTTATATGGAAAAAGTAAGATAGGGCGAATATCCTGTTGTAGAAGAAAAAATACATGGTTGGGATCCATGCAGTTTTTAACTAGTGATGTTTTGGTCACTGAATATAAAAGAGCTGTATTTGCCAGAAGTGAAGTCTGTTTAGCCCAAACTCTTCTCCTGTGGTGGCCAGCAGTTGATTTTTAGTGAAGAATACAGGAAAGTTGCACCTGGATAGCAATATTTATCCAGTGTAATTTGCAGCTTTGGGACTTCCTGAAAAGGAAATGGTGTCTTTGTAGGTAATTGCTTTAATGAGTTTTTCTTTAATAAACTTACCTAGTCACTCCCTGAATGCATTAAAACTTCCAGTGTCTGCTGTGCCATCTGGTCATGAGTTCAGCAATACATGTAGAAGATGGCTTTTTTGAAGCCACACGGACACCTACTGGTTTTTGTATTACTGGAAATGGAGAATAATCATGCTTTATTCTCTTTTCTTGTGCTACAAGTGCTCCTGTGTACCACTACCATATCTGTACTTGAAACTTAGTTGTGTCTTCTCTAGGCTGAAAAATATGCTTAGGTGTTTTTCCCCAAAAGCTTCTCTGTTCTTTGATCACTGGAGATGCCTATCTGCATATTGTTCAGTTTTCCAGTGTCTTTTTAGGGTGGGAAAGACCGAGAATTCAATACACAGGTACATCATGGAGCTCCACAATGTTTGGGTGGTGTGTCCTGTGTCGTCCCCCCCACCCCCCTCACCCCCATTAATTTCCTAGTAACTCTTAAAACCTGTATGATAACTGAACATTGAGCTGGTGTATTTATAAAGCCATCTCTAATGTTTTTAAAATCTTGTTCACGCATAGCAGAACCTTAAATTTAATTCCCTTCTGGAAAGAAGTCAGATGACACTGAGATGACATAAACCTGTATGGGGCTGAGATTTACACTGGCTGTATCTACATGAACTGCCTTCCAGAATAAAAATGCAGATGTTGTTGCTCTTTTTTAGATACCTGACTCTTCTGATAATTGTGGATTTCATTACAATGGCACCATTTCTTGACAGAGTAATTACTTATCATTTGGTACTGCCAATACTTAATGCAGAGATATTAATATACTTAATTGAGAAACTTAATTAGGAATAAAAAGTTCCATAGCAGTATTCTATCTAGACAATGACTTTGAAATGGGAAAACAGCTGAAGTGAGGAGCTGAACTGTGTTGAACGGTATGTGTGCTGAGAAGGGACTCAAAATGTAGCTTTCTGAGCATTAGCAGTTCTTTACTGTAAATTTTGTGAAATGCATGAGCATTTAGTTCTTTAGCAAAAAAAGTTTTGGAGCTTGCAGCATGGCCTTACAAGGAGGTAGTTCTACTCTCAGCAAAAATGCAAAGCATCTCAATGACAGCCAGTAGGCTCCTCAGCTGAAGGTGCTCCTACACTTTATGTTGGTAAAGGTCTGCTTCTATGTTGCAATTCAGTCTTCTGTAAAAACAATAAGCCAGTTGAACTATGAATGCTTACACCCCCTCCTTGAGTTTCACTTAAGCTGTTTCTTCAGCCTTACTAAAAACTTTTGTCTGTCTGTCAGGTCTATAAAAGACAACAAGAGGAGGAGTTAAAGAAGAAGATGGCCTTGGATCCTCGATGGAAGAGATATCGGCGGTGGATGAAAAATGAAGGACCTGGAAGACTGACTTTTATTGACGATTGAAAGTTGCTGAAAAAAAGTCTGTACTAATGTTGAAAATTATTTGTAAAACTTTTCACTACGTCATTCAGAGTTTTGTCTGCTGTGGCTCAGCAGTGATCTAAAACTCAGGAATTATTAAATCAGGCCGAAAAATAATACAGGTTTACCATTTTTATAGATCAGACTTATTAAACAGGCTCAGCTCAATGTATATATGCCATTTACTTGGGGATCTCAGTGTGGAATTCATTATTCCAAACAATGTATTTTCTCTACATATTTCATATTCATGATCAATGGAACCATAACCTTAGTCTTTAGAATATGTTTCTAGATCAGTCTTTGAAAGTCCTGTTTTTATCTTTTTAAACTGAAGGGTTCCTGCAGAAGGACACTGGAAATGCTTAATAGGGGTTCTGAAGCAAGGCCCTTTTCTGTTTTTCTCTCTCTTTCCCCCTACTTTTCAATCTACTTTCTAAGATGCCAAATTGTTTTTTGATGTAGACAATATGGGGATTATACCAGACTACTTCTTTTGCTGTTCCTGCTCCAGTTGGAAATGAATTTTATTCTTTGTGGGAGTAAATGATGCATGATTGATCATTATTGTGATGCAAACAAGCCTTAATTCTTTTTCTACAGAGTGATTATTTGTTTTACAGAGTGATTAATGAAATAGTATGCTTAGATCTTTTGTGTTTGGTTTTTCATCTTGTATGTTGGATTGTACTTGCTTGTTCAGTAGTAGTATACCAGTGAATACTAGTCTACTACATGTGACATTTCTTTCACCAAAGTATTGGTAAAAGGGAAAATGACCCTTTTGTTAAAAAGGGCAATTTTGATGCCTTATGTAAATAGAAGTTTATATAATATACATACTGAATTTGCTTTAAATTCTAAATCTAAAGTATTCTTTATGTTTATCCCTTCTGATCAGACCTCAGAGTACTTAGAATAAATAATGCACAACAGCATGCTGTGGTTTCCTGTGTGATGTGTCTCAGGTCAGAGCTTCCATGATTTTGCTGGTAAGAGGGATTCTCTTACCATATTTCTATTCAGGAATTTTACTGGGGAAGGGGCAGGTGGGGAGCATAGCCTGGTTGGGCTTTTCCTGTTTATCACATCTGTAACAGCAAGTTCCTCAGAAGTGTTTCTGCTGAAAACAGTGCTAGGTTAGCTGGCTTCTGTGGAGATTGGTTCTGGGAGAGAAGCTCTTGAACTTGCTACTCCTGCCAAAGCCTATAATAGCTAAAAGTTTTTAAATGCTTATTGATTAATTTTTGAAGCAAGATGTTTCTGATTCTGCAAAGGTGACCTGTCTTCATTCTTTGAGGAAGAGTTTCTGTTCTCTATGCCTGTTTTGCTAGTTTAGCTTTCACTAGTTCTTGGAATGTCATCTATTTTCTGTTTAAAATAATACATATTCAAGAGCATGGTAGAAGTACTATGCTAAATGGTTAACTTCTGTATGCATTAGTAAAATAGAAGAGGAACTGCTAGATTTGTCCTTTATCTCTGCTGCATGTAGTGTAGCTGTAAACTTAATTAACTTTGTATTTAATGGTCAATTCAACTCTAAAACTTGTTAGAGAAGGTATCTAGAATAAGCTATGCCTGATTTCATGAAGTAATCTTAGGGACACTGTAGTGGTGTGGCAGGGACACTGCAAAGATGTTCATCAAGTGAGAGACCTTCACAGCTTGGGTCTGTTGCTGCTTCATCCCCCAAAACACAGTCTCCTGCAAGAGTGCAAGGGGGAATTTAAGCTGCTGTGATAGAAACAAAGGGAGTAAAGGTAAGCACAAGTAAAATGGTGTTGATCGTTAGGTAAGACAGTTATATCTGGGAAAGAACCAGGCAAGTGCAGGCAAGAGTATCTAAGCCTGTGGCTGCAGTTTCACAGGCTAACAGCTCTGCTGCTCTTGCCCTGGTGCCTCACTTTGCTCCATCCTTTTACTCCCAAGTCAAGTATTTGGGTTATACAAATAGGTACTCAAAACACTGCTCTGTTTTCTCTTTTTGCCTAGGTTTTTCCCTAGGTTCTAATCAAGATTAACTTCCTGACCTGACACTACAGCAGAAAATTGGTCCAATGGAGAGGTAGTCCCTGGGGAGGACAGAACTGTGTCTTTTAGTGGCAATAGTGTATTATCTCCAAAACCGTGGCCTGATACCGAGTGAGTGGAGAAGGGAAAGTCAGCAGCTATTTTATGACCTGCTGGAAGTGAGCTGTTCTGCAGGCTGGACTTTGAGTTCCCTCTTTTCTCAACATATGAGCCCTTTGAAAATAACCAGATGCAGGCATAAATTCATGGGCTGCAGCAAAAATTTGCTTGGCAGTGACACTGCAGTCACATCTCCATGATGGAGGATAGAAAAAAAACTCATGTGTCTTTACGAAGCTGTCAGCATTCCAGTGATAAGTCATTAGCTGAGGCTACTGAGCATTTCTAGCATAACATCTCATTGTAGTTCTAAATGATGTCCATCTTCTGGGCATAAATTTTCAGGCCCTACTTTATCTTGAAATAAAGTTGACAAAGCAATTACATACATAAGAGGAAAAAAAAAAAGGAGTGAGGCTGCTGGGAGTTACACTACTATACCTGGTAAACTCAGTGTAAATCAAGATGCCTTCAGAGAGAAGTGTTTGCGTGCACAAATATTGCTGGTACTGGGTAGCAGTGAGATCTTCGTGTGTAGAAGTGTGGCAAGGTAAATAGGATCTTGAAGGAGAGCCACCTTACCTCCTATCAACTTTTTTCAAAGAACTGTATCTGTTTTGTAGCATGTATGTACTTTCAAATACATAGTGTATGTAAGTGAAACGTACATTTCACTCAATATGCAAATGGTATTCAGAGTTGGGGCGTTTCACGTTCAGTGAGAGTCTTCTCCATGACCATGCTGAGGCTTCGATTGAGGCTCAAGCATGTCTGTGGCTGGTTGTCCTTATGTTGAGAGCAATCACCTGATGCTATGAACTTCACCCTGCCAACTTTTTAACAGGCCAGCAAACTCTGATGGCTGGCAAACCCCCACCGAAAAGTGAAGTGACTTATTTATGGTCACTAGTGAAATGGTGATGGATGGGGGGGGGAATGCAGCAATGCTGGCAGCAGCTGCCGGGTGGTTTGAGCTTAACATCTGCCTGTGGGCAGAGCAGGCTTTTCATTAAATCTTTGCAGGATGTTTAGAACTCCCTTTCTGCTCTTTCCTTTTTTTCCTTTTCCTTTTCCCCTCTTCTTTTCGGTCCCCTTTTTCCTTTTTTTTTTTTTTTTTTCTTTTTCTCCCCTTTTTCTCCCTCCCTGTCTCTCCCACTTCTCTCCCTCTGCTTTTCTTTCTCCCTTTTTCTCCCCTTCTTTCTTTTTTCCCCTTTTCTCGCTTTTTTCCCCCTTCTCCCCCCTTCCCCTCCTTGTTTTTTTGTTTGTTTTTCTCGCCCTCCCCGTCCTATTTTAACCAGCAGCGTTCTCTGCCCCCGAAGCAGCCTGAGCCCTCCCCCAGGGCCGCTGTAAGGGCGGTGGTGGGACGGGGGCTGAGGGCGGAGCGGCCCCGGCCCC
>NW_010973041.1:5907238-5989813 GCF_000737465.1 Haliaeetus leucocephalus
AGAAGCAGCCGCGGTCAGGCGCACGGCAGCGCCCCGTTCGCTCCGCGCAGGCGGGCGTGAGAATGGGGAGTCGACCCTCACAGCTGAGCCCCAGCCGCCCCCCCCGGCCCCGCTTCTGAGCGCCGGCAGGATTTGCAGGGAGAGGCGGTGTGTTTCTGCACCCGCTGACACGCTGGGGGAAGGCAGGCGATTTTCTACGCATGCATGAACCTCCTGCTGCCTGCGGATTTCCAGACAAAGACAAGCTCGTGCGGCGGCCCTGTCATCTGCCATCTCCTAAGGTTTGGGTTTGGTTGGGGTTTTTTTGCTCTGGCAGCTCGAATTCACCCATACAGATGCGGCCAAGACTGCCCTTGGCTCCCAGCAGGTGGGGGGGGTTGTGTGTGTGTGTCCACAACTGCTTTGCAAAAATGACTCTTTCCAGCCACGACACAGGCTGTGATGACGGTCAAATTAATTTGTATTCTGCGCTTTCCTCTTCAATTACCACCTCCATGCACTCGCCATTTTTCTCTGGCCTGTCACAAAACACCATCTTCCTCAGTCTGACAGAGTGCCAGTGTACTGAGCTGCAGGAACTTCGCTAATTGATTTAAAAATAATTTAGAATACCTTTTGCCACTATTCCTGCCCTGGGCTGCTGAAAATTTGAAGTGCTCATTCCAAGGTGAAGCTGCTATGGCTTTTGGACATCATCCTGATCAATTCATTAATGTTACTAAGTTTTATTAGTGAATACTGAATTGGAAGATGTTTCATTCACTAGAAGTGATTGTAAGCTTATCGCTGCAATGATGTGTGGGAATCTGTGAGAAACAGCACGATGCAGAGTAGAAGCGTAGGCTCTTGCGGCAAGAGGGATATTGTCTAATGCAGAAATGATTGACCAAACACTTCTGTTGCTTTATACCACCAGCAATAGCCTGGATCTCTGTTCCTGCTCATCTTGAGGCATATACCACCTCCCTGCTTTTTGGGGGGAGGGCGTGGAGGTGTTATAAAAAATACAGTTTGTAGTTTATTGGGGCTTACTTTGTGGCAGTAACATATCCTGAAGCTGGACTTCTCAAGGCTACATCTTTAATGTGGGTTTGCTTCACCTCCAGGAAGGTCTCCTGGTGAGACCTCCGTCTCACCTTTCTTGCAGCATTGTGCACAGCAGTCTTTTTCCAGGTCTGCTGTTCTAGGAACCTGTTCATGTCTTTTTGACAAGTGAAATGATGCATGATTAAAAATGTGTCTTATAAAAAGTTTCATCTGGATTTTTTGACATGCGGTGCAAAAACAGTGAGGAATATATTCACCTGGTAAAAAACCACCTGAATCAGTTTTAGCAGACACCGAGGAGAAAACATTGTTTTGGCTGCTTTGAATAGACAATGTGCTTTCAGACGGAAGCTGGATATGAAAGGATTTTTAAAAATACATCCCATACTACAAAGTTCCAGTGGCGATTTTGTTTACCCTGCCAGCTGAAAAAGCAGACAGGAACAATATTTTCAGAAAGAGGAAACCAAGTAGGAAAGAAGTACCCACACACATCTTGCATGCAGGCAGCTGCTGCAGGGAATGTGTTTGTCCTGTGATGAAATAATGGCAGAAACCCTTGTATTTTCTGTCTGAACTCGAGGAGTGAAGTATGTTATAGGGGCACAGGTAGGGCTACGAGTAGGCAGATCTGTCCTAGAACAACAGTCTGCTGCCATACAGATAATTCTCACATAGATACCAAAAATCAGGTTTTTATCTTTCCAGGAGCACCAGGATATTTGTAGGTCAGTATGTGTTGCAGAGTTCGGCAGCAAAGAGCCAGGAGACGCAGTGAGGAACTGCTAACTGTGCTATGCTCATAGGGCAAGCCGTGCCCTGAATGACTCTCTGCTCATTTTCCCAGGAAAAAGCTCCATGCACCCTTGGCCTGTTCAGTGTTGGCAAGTGGCACCCCTGCCTGATAGCCGTGTGGTGCATAGTCGGGTACCAGCAAGGGGTCAGGCACTGTGGTTAAGGGAAGGGTGCTAATGCTGCGGGGGGGTCCAACGAGTTGGGCAGAGTGGGAGACCTTTGCAGCCTCCAGAAAAAGGTTCTCCTCAAGGAAGGGAGGAGTGGCAGAGCCCATTGACTAGCAGGGATCCTTGCTGTGGATGCTTCTCCCGGAACTCCCCTCAAGAGAACATGGGAGCCTGTGGGAAAGTGCTTCTCTTAACAACTCCCTGAAATGCTGACAGCTGCCAGGTAAATTCGGGCAGTTACCAGGACGAGCATCCTGGAGGAGAGTTGGGAGGTGGTGAACAGGACAGCAGTGAAATAGCAAACAAAAGTATGCACTAGGCCAGATTTCCCACGCACTTCCAGATGCTGTTAGATGGGATGGCCCAGAACCAAAATCCCATCAGGGCTCCTGGGTGGCCCCTTCAATCCGGAGGCTGGGAAGCGTGAATCGTCCTCTGGGTATTGTCTCGTCCCTCCGCTGGCAACGCTGCAAAGTTTTGTAGGAAGAAAAATCAGTATTTCAGGAGTCCTGTAATGAAGGCAGAGGTGAAGTCAGAGGGGAACTTGTATTCCCACCAGTACGCTCAGTATTTCCTTTTATAAAAAATGTAGCAGATGGCATGGATTTTGACAGTTCCCTGCAGCTGTTTCCAAAGCATGTCTGAGAAATTGGGAATTCCCCTATGTTTTCCTGCAAAAATACAGGCACATGACTGACGTGCTGTCTGCAGGGAGAGCAGGTGAGTTCAGTGCTGGAGGCACCTTGCCTTTGGGTTCCTGGGCTTGTTCTGCAGCTCTGGACTGCCCTCTCTGGGGGCCAGAGCGTGGATTTGAAGCTCTCACTTCACTGCCAGGGGAAGGTGGCAATTTGCACTTAAAAGCTTTTCATCCTCATCTTTTTGCTTTCATTCCTTGTCATGCTCTGTTTGGAGATGAAAATCCTCTTTATAAATTATCTGAGGATACAAGTTCAAATATAAACCAGAAAACAGTACAGTAGATTGGAAAATACTGTGGTCACGGCCCTGCGCAGTTTAATGAGGACAAATTCCATCGCACTTGCACCTCAGTCCTCTACACTTCTCTGGCTCATCACTGGCATAGTATTTCATGCATGTTTCATTGGAGCTTTGTAAATGTGCATCTGTGCTGATTTACTTGGTGTTTTAGAATCCAAGAGCTGACTTGGCTGCTCTCCAGCTGTGTTTGATAATGGTTCTTCAAGAGGAAATGCCTAATAGATGCTTGTGAATGAATTAGTTTCCTTTCTGGATTTGTTTTTCTTTTTCCTTTACACAGGTCTCTCAGGCAGCTGCAGAACTCCAGCAGTACTGTATGCAGAATGCCTGCAAAGATGCCTTGCTTGTTGGGGTTCCTGCAGGGAGCAATCCCTTTCGAGAACCCCGATCCTGTGCTCTGCTCTGAAATCAGGTAATAAAGTCACAGATACCACGACAACAACTCTAATTTGAAACTGAAGGGCAGATGGTGATAGTTGTTTGAATGTCAAGTTCTTGGTAGTTCACCACTTCCCCACTGGCTCTACAAATTGTTTTCTGTTTCTTTTAGGTATGGCAATTGAAGCATGTCTCTTTCCTACGGCTCTTTCTACGGGTGTTTTGTTTATGAGTTGGGGGTTTTTTTGTTTGTTTGGGGTTTTTTTTTGTGTTTGAGCAGTTCTAGGGTCATTAGCAGCATCCAAAATAATAAAAACTGTCGGTGACACACAGCTGTGTTTGACACAGCCAGCCATAAAAAACAGTCAGGTACCCGGCTTGAAGAAGTAAGACAAAGCTGAGGCAGCTGCATGTGCTCTGATGACTAGCTCACAGCTTAAGAAAAACCTTGTTAAAATACATCTTTTCTTAAATGTCATAGTGCAGTTCATTCGGCTGTGTCTCTCCTCAGGCTCCTTCTGGTGTTAATGTTGGTACGGCACCAAAAGCGGTGGAAGCAGAGAGGAGCTGAGGCAACTTGTAATCACATCCTTTGTAAGGTTTTTCAGCACAGGTCTAAAGAATGAGATACTCCCTAAGCTCTGTCTGCCTTAGCACACTGGGTTGCTTGTACCTGCGTTAACACCTGCAGGGTGGGTGGGTGACCTTCCAGCCTTTGCAAATCTTCGGGATCCAATTCCGTGATGCCCACTCTTGTCTCTCCCATCTGTCACACAGATACCAGTGATTGCAGCAGGAGAAAGAATGGCCATGTGTGCGTGCTAGCAGTCTTGGGCAGGAACACACCATATCTTTTGTTGGAAAAGCTCATTTCTTCTGCATGACAAACATACATGGAAGTAGGATATTCAGAAGGGGTTACTCTTCTTTAAAAGAAAAAATAAAAATAGTTCTTGCTGAAGAGCTGAAAAAATTACAGAGTGGAACAACCACTGAATTCTGTTCTTTCTTTGAGAGTGCTATCAAAGTGAAAATGAATGTTTTCTTTAAGGGCAGAATTTAGACTAGAACATAAAGTCATTGTAAAATCTTGCCCTTTCTACTGCCAGGGTTCCCACGCTTGCAGTTGTGCTTGTGCCTCATCAATAGCACGGGTTTGATTGTTGCTGCATAGGTTTAACAAAACAGGATTGAATTTGAAGAGAGAGAACAACTGAGCATGAGATGCTCTTCTCAAAAAACTTGGGGGGACACGGGGGGGACAAGCAGAAGATTTTTCTCAGTGTAGGTGCTAACCTTAATTCTTCCTGCAAATAAGACAAAATTGATAGTGGCTGTTGAATATGTTGTTTTGTTATTGAAGCAGCCTTTCTACTTTTTCTTTCTTGTGTCTCTGTGTGTGTATGCATGTATTTCTAGGATTCAAGTCTGACTACATCATCCAGACAGGATACAAAATACTTTCTCAAACAAGTTTGATGGTGAATTGATGATACTTTTAGAAATGTATAGCTCAGCCCAGGATGTCATTTAGTCATCTTTTGCTGATAGATCAGTTATCTAGTTTATTATTATTTAGTTATCTTAGGATCATAGAAAATGAAAGCGAAGTCAAAAAGCCAATTAAAAATTCTTATAATATTGAAGGATGCCAACATCCAACAAAGGAAAGTGGTTATTCAGTTTTTCTGGGTGCAAAGGAGCTTTTGTGTTACAATTTGTAAGAGAAATGTGTCAGGTTAGGAAGACAGCATTTAATAAACCTTTTTTTTCCTCTTACAGGGAAGGTCACTGGAGAGTTGCCTTCAAGCCTGACATGAATAACAACTGCCTTTCCTTCACAAGAGAAGTCTCTCTCTGTGTCCTAACTTTTGTGTGTCTAAAACAATGTCCTAAATATTTATCTGTTTGTTCTCGTGTATCCGTATTTCACTCTCTTTTGCTAATGTTCTTAAAGTTTTTTAATGTAACCCTTATTCTTTTCATAATAGCCACCATTGTTACTACACTATGCTAACTATACATGTATCACCTGAGAAGTTTACATTTTAGAAAAGAAAAACATGAATTTTTACCAAATCATATATGCCTATCTTGGTAAACTGTTACACCAGAATGATAGCAAAAGCTATTTGTATTTTCCAAAATAAAACATCCAAAAAGTGAACCGTTGAAGTATAAAACTAAATACAGTTATACTGAAGTAATATTCTTGGGGTGAATTTTGCTTCCATTAGCAAGACCTGGAACCAAGTACAGTATTTTTCAAATGTATCTAACTCCATAAATGATACATATTAGAAACTGCTGGACACAATGTGTAGCACAGGCTTGATTCCTAAGGTGTGTTTCTTGCAAAACTTCTAATCTGTAATACTTCCCCTAATTTGTATTTGTAAAGGTACTGCCATGGTGGAATTTCCTTGATGTGTTTAAAATGTGACCAAACAGACACTAAAATCCATGAACACCAAAAGATAGTTGCATGCATAATTGTCAAGGTTTTTAATACACAAAACTTACTAAAATGTGCTTGGTCATTTGCCTTCAGTTTTTTATAGAGCACTTGTACAAGGACAACTAACTTTTTAAATAGTTTTTTAATTTTGTCTACTTTCTATTATTTGTATTCATCTTTTAGAAGTTTTGAAATAAAATTCCTTTCCCTACCGGCTTTGAACTCATTGTTTGATTGTAATGAAGAGCAGATATTGTAATGAAGAAGATACTTTGACTTTGCAGTGGGAGGGGAGGCCTCAAGCTATTTGTCTTTTTGGGAAGAGAAGGTTGCTGTTTATCAGGCTCACATATACATTTTGAAACTATAAGGAAGAAGTTTGCAATCTGACTATTTAATTTTCATTAATGTTAACTGAAACGGTGCAATGAGTGTCCTCTGGGCAGTTCAGTCTTTGTCAAAAGATTTTCAGGCTTGCTGTCCTGCAGGAAGACACTGAAATGGGAGTCGTAATACTGCCAGTATGTATTGTGCCTCTAAATACAGAAAAGAACGTCCTTCCTTACGCTCTGGCTTCCTTTCATTGTAGGCTATTTGAATATGGCAGTTTTTCTCTTAGTACTCGACACATGCACACACTGTGGAAGTCTAGAGGAAGTGTAGTTATTCTTACTTGCACAGAGGTGATCAGAGGCTCAGACTGAGGTCAAAATGCTCAAGTCAGGGAAGGAAGGGGAGGGATGTGAGTATGCATCAAATGTCTTTGAACAGCCAGCATCTGCCTGCTGGCCATTGCCTCCCAGGCAAGCCCATCGTATTTCTTTTACCTCCCACAATAAAGCCTCCCCCCCAGCCCCGCATCTGTTTCTTTCTGCAGTCCCCACTGCTGCATACGTTTTCCTGCTCAGTGTCCCCACTTGGAGCTTGGGTTCTGGAGTGGCTGCTGAGCTGGCATAAGGAGCTGCCAAATTACAGTGTGCAGGAGACAGCAGCTGCTGCTGGCCAGCCAGTCAGTCAGCTGCTGTTGTCTCTTGGCCGCCCTGCCCAGCTCCATGTGGCATCTTTCGTCTGGAGCACCACGGTCAACACGTGCCAGAGGAGCAGCGCTGTGAGCGTACTGCAGGTCCTGACTTCATCCACGTCTTGCGCTAGCTGCGGATAGAAAGACCTGTCCAGCAGTTGTGAGATGGATTGGGAGCACTCCACCCTGGTGTTCCTGCGAGCGTGGTGGTTATTCTGCAGTCTCACGGGAGGAGGACACGGATTCCAGTCTCTTCGGAGGAGTGTGCTTGCCGCAGCCCTTTGCTCTCCGGGCAGCACGCAGCTGAGCTGCTGGGTTATGAGGGGGGGGGGGGGGTGACAGCAGTGCCACCTCTGCCCTCCCATGGCATGGTCTGTGACAAAAGTTGGGTGTCAGAATGAGCTCCAGAATGGGGTAGGTTGGCGTTGAGGGTCTTGGGTGCCTGTGGGGAGTCAGTTTTACAAAGTGCGACACTGCTGGTTATTTTGTGTCGGCTAAATGAAGCAGCCTCCGTCTCAGCAGCTCAGCTTTTGCAGGTTCCTAACCAGGGAACCTGACCAACGAGCCTGGGCAGATGTCTGCTTCTGTAGGCAACAGAACAGGTTGTCTCTTACCTGGCCAGTCAACAGGACAATGTCTTGTTTCCAGCTGCAGGTGTACCTGGGTTTGCACTGCTTTGCTGAACTGAGGATTGGGATGGCTTAGACAGGAACAAGCATCGCATTTTGCTACCCCTGCTCCAACAGGTATAATCTGCAGTGGGTGGACAATTGTGGACAGCAATGTCTTAGCTTTCTTTACCAAAGACCATCCAAGAGGGCTGTCTGATGAGGTCTCAACTGCACAGAGGCCTTCATACCAGTCTTATGGCTGCAGGTCCCGCAGGATACCCAGGGTAAAGCAAATTAAGTGAGTGCACACGTCTGTATGCTGCATGCCTCACAAGAGCCACCAGGCCCCCTTTATCTCACTGTCAATCTCTCTCAGTCCACGAGCAAGGCTCTTCTTCATCTACAGGTGCCACCCGCCTGGTCACTAAGCAGTTTACAAATTTGATCCAAGAACTGAGTGTCTCTACCCGCTGATGGAAGACTGGCGATTAGTTTTTGTATTGCATCTTTTTGTCTGAGAATTAGTTGCTTCCTAATTCTTCTTAGTCATAGATGATTTGGGGGGGGGAAGTGCATCTTTATAGTGCAATACTAATTTTCCTCCACATTACACAGATGGGAGGAGGTGGGGAGAACGTCACATGTGATAAATTTGTCAATGTGTACATATCTGTAAGAGATTGAGAGTCATAAAGAAATACAGTAAAAAAACAACTGGTCATTGCAAGCCCTTTTCCTCATTTCCCACTAGGTTGCCAGTAACTAACTGTACGCTGGTATTTTTTCTACCTAATGGAAACTTAATGCAGACAGCACTTGAATTTTCTTTACTTATTTAACACAGGCAACATGCTTTTGTTTTTCACATGATCTATAAATTACCAGAACTAGTCTTCCATGACTATTCAAGTGAAAGTTCTGGTGTCAGGCTTTGCCTGTGGCAAAGGAGGACAGAAATACATAGCTTGGCAGTGGCAGCTCTAATTTTCTCCACTGTGGTCACCTGTGACTGAGACTTCGTAGAGCCGCACTATTAGAAGAACAGACTCCTGGGCCTGGCAATCTGGGAGACAGTTCTGAAAAACAGAGCCAAACCCATGCATCATGCAAAGACATGGAAAATGGTTAGGTCAAGTGACCACAAAAGTGGGCCAGAAATAGTAAGCAGACTGCATTTTTTATTTAAGTCTTTCTCTTATTCTGGGCAAAACAGGGAAATGCTGACTTGTTTGCAAGTCTACTAAAAGTGTTTTTTATGTTACATTTGAAAGGTGTTTTCTGAAGTTTTGAAAAAAATTTGGGGATATTACTGTGAACTAAAATTGTTGTTAGTGCTGTCATCACAGCTTTTAGGAATTGTCAACTAAAAATCAGCACTTTATTTTCTCTGAGAGACCAACGCTTTCTCCCCTAAGTGCTGTTTTTATTTATCCATATAGTGAATATGCACTTAATGAAGGCTGAACATCTAGAAAGTATTTTACTGCAAGCACAAACCATAAACTTGAGGTTTGGGTTTTTTTTTTCCTTTCTGTTATTGCATCAAACTTAAGAAGATTTGTGAGTTTGAAAACTGACTCATCTCAGCTGAAGGCCACTGAACAGCCACCAACATTCTGGAGCTGGCAGGCATGCCTGTACAAACCGTGTATGCATTCCTGCAGCAGAATGGAGTTACTGCCTACCATTGCTCCCAGTCTATCACCACTCCCAGTGAAACATACTTCCAGTTTCATTGCCAAATCTTTTGATGTAAAGTGAGGTTTCGGGTACTATTCTATCCTCTCACTTCAGCAGCTTGCAATTGAGATGCCTTTTTCTAAAAATTTTTTTTAATCTCTTACCACTTCCAGCTGTAGCCTGCAATATCTGGCACTGCCTCCCAGATGACTCTCACCTCCCTACCCACTGATGCACTGTAGCAGGCTGAAAAATGTGGATGCCAACAAATGGCCTCCACCGGATTATGCAGAGAGCTAGGGTCACAACTTAGCCCTCTGAATCAAATCTATTAGAATCCTAAATTTCACCATGTCTTTCACATGTCGTCCATAAAGCAATTAGGTTGTTTCTGTAGCTTGATCATGATTAAAGGCAGTTCAGGAACTCATCACATGGTTTCTAAAGGAGCTGTCAGAAGGCAAGAAGTGGAACTGAGCCAAAGGCACAAACACAAAGGGTCACAGCTGTAAGTGCAAGAAAACACTATGATTTTATGAGCAGCCTTGAGATTCTGGCATCTTTAAGTTTGGAAAGCTGCATGCTCAGGGAGAAGATATGAGGACTATGAGCTCCAGTATCTGTCTTTTTAAATTCATATTTTATTTTTTGTATAAAGAGTGATAAAGTACTTTTATGTCACCCATGAGAACAAACAGAGAAGCAGTAATTCTCCAGGTTCAAGGAATTAGTTTGTTTAGTGAAATTTTTAAAACATACAAAAGAATCTTGAATTAGTAAGGATTCCAAAACCCTAATTTCTCTCTAAAAATGAACAACAACAAAAAAATTAATCTATTTCCCTTCAAGGAGTTTAATAATTCAAAAAAAGTATGTGTAGTATGCAAATCCCCATTCCATTCAAAATAATTTAAGTCGTGTTTGTCCATCTCTTCTTCCAGGGACTCTTTCATATGTCAATCTCCTTTTTTTGAACTTTGGTGCTTCTGCAAATTGTGGATCTGGAAAAGAAGTGGAAAGAAAATATATGTGTGATGAACTACAAATACAACATGCATGCAGACTTAACTATGTGTTTCTCAAATGCAGTAACAGACTTTAGCTTTAACAAGTATGCTCTGTATGAAAAGTATCAATTGCCATAAAATTAAATGTGTACAGATTAATATTAACTACTACTTACTACTACTGATCAGTCCTATGCATATTATCCTGTAATAATAATACAGGACTTTACACAAAATAAATACATCAACCTGCACTATGCTTAACCACTGTATTTCAGTAAAGATTTTAATGCTTATTTCTGTTTCATTAATATTACACTCAGTATTATTCAGTACATTGTGAAAGTTCTTTTTAGAGACATGTTCATGTTTCTAAGTTGTTTAAAAAAGCTACTTGTGTTCTTAAGATTCAAGGATTTTTACAATAAAATATTTGCGTAGTTACTTATTCAAAATAAGCTGCTGTAAGAAAATTCTGTTTAGTCCTTACAAAAAGTATCATCAGAAAATTTTAACACTGACCTAAGGATTTAATCTGTTCCAGTGGAAATAATGGCTTGGCATATTAGCATTAATTGTTTGTGGTTTAATGAAAGTTTGATCTAAAGCCCGAAGAAATCCCTAGGGGTTCCTAACGTGTCTTCTTAACTTGGCTTTGTACACATTTCTTAAACTTAGGATTTCACATTTCTTAGATTTGGGACTTCAGAAGGCTTTCACTGTATTAAGATGGTTTTTTGCATTAGCATTCACAACTATCTAGTATACTTATTTTTCCACTAGCTAGTGAATAATAAAGTAAAATAAGTCTATTCTTCCAAAATCTAAACCAAAAATACATTTTCCTTTTTTTTTGATTTTTTGAATTTAAGTATACCTTTGCCCTAGTGGGCAGGAATAATACAGAAAGCTCATCAGTTGGACATCAGAGTGTTTTCAGAATACTGTAAAATGTGGTACCAGAAGAATCTGCCCTGATCTCTACTGAAACTGTTGCATTTAGAATTTTATACTATCAGTGCCAGTTACAGGTTAGTGTTAACTACCCAGCAATACTCCAGGTCTCAGTTTTGATCCCAATGGAGAGGCAACAGGTCTGTTCAGAGTTTCTGTATGAACATTTTAATTTACATAGGCTGAAAATTAAAAGCAGTTCACCATATCCAATTAACTTTTCCTCTCTTTACTTCCATAATTGCCTTAAGCAGCCTATGAAACAATGATATCAATTAGTTACTTGTGTTTTCATGAATGAGTCTGATCTAATTAGTGAAAGCATTTTAATGCTGTGCTGACCTTGCTGTACCACCAAGAGCTTTAACAACAGGCAGCAACAGAGAAAACATAAATTAAATCATCTGTACTTGGAGTTAGGCACTTTATTTAAGAAGCTTAACCTTGGATTTTTAAAGAATGTGGCACCTCACCTATAGAGAAGCAGCAGAATTTAAAAAATATTGCAATATATGATACAGCAATACTTAGTCTGACAGGGACTGGTGATGGTTTCTTACTTTTAAGACTCCATGGATACATATTATGACTTATCAAAAAACGGTCTCAAGCTAACTATATTTGAGAAAGTAAACCATGGATAAGAAAACTACAAAAAAAGAGAAGCCTGAAGATTTTACATAAGGACTGTACACATCTTCAGGGTAAACAAAGTTTTGAACTACACACTATACTGTCTATTTGAAGAAATACACTTTGGAATGATTCAAGATGGAGAGTTTAGCCCTGGAGACATTAGCTAAAAAAAATATTCCAAGAATAAGGGCACTGTATGAAACAAACTTAGAAAGTTGTCAGAGTGAAATTCTTTCTCCATTAACACTAACAGCACAACACTACTATTAGTAGTATCTAAATTTCACTCTCTGAATTTGCTGAATCTACTTTTTGTCCTGTAGAGAAAATACTTTCTAGTCTTTTCTTCTCCCTTTTGTCCAAACCTATGTTTATAAAATAATCTTTCCCATAACTTTAAAAATAATTCTAGCATGTTTATATTATGCACATTTCAGGCACTGTCAAAGACAGAAGAGGCTGAAGCTTACAGTATTGGAGAACTATACTTTTCAATATTTTACCAAGGAAAAATAATGGCAGTAACACTTTTTTTTTAAAAAATATATTCTTTATGCTCAAAAGAGAAAATAAATGTTTAGGAACATCTTATCACAGAAGAAATATATATGCAAGTAAGTTTTTAGTAAAGGAAATATGCAACTGTTTGGTTGGATTGAATTTAACAACTATTGGAAGAAAACACAAAATCTAGGCTTACAGATAATCCTGTTTCCAGTTGAGCTACAAAGAGTATTTTAGCAAATTCTGCTTGCTTTGGACATACCTGTTCTATTTTTTTCTTTTGTCCATAAGAATGGTGGACTTTGTTTTCTCTTTCTTCCAGATTCTCTACCTATTTGGTGAAAATTCATACTTTGAAGCTCATCTGGGTCAACAAAGAAATGAGAGAGAAAACCACCAGATGCAAATGAATCACATGGGCCCCTGGATGAAAAGTCATTCCATGGGGTCTGGTCAATCAGAATTTCTGGGCTCTTAACTTTTGTGCCTCTAAATTCTTCTAGAAAACTCTTATAGCTCTCCTGAGGTGCATAGTCACTGAAAGTTACAAAGAAATCCTCATTTTCAGAGTTTTTGGAAAAATGATCAGGGATACAGTGTGTCCTGAAAGGCTGTCTTTGAACATGAAGAGAATTCATAACATCTAGATCAGCAAAATCTATACAGTCCTTTGGCACAACAAAGAAATGCTGCTTCCTCCCTGTAATTACTTCTGAACAACATGATTTCTTTTCTGTATGGCTTCTAAGATCAGAGTCAAGCAAATCCTGATGATGATTCAATGGAGGAATTATGGCTTCAGAATCCATGTGAGATGTTCCTGGTAGAGAAAAATTCGAACCATTCTGTTTGGAGAATGAAAAATTAGCTCATTTCTCTATATTTTACAGAAAACCAAGATGCCATTGAGCACTTTGATTGCAGTCTGTCTCCTCAGAATAACTGACCTCTGTATGATTAGAAGATAAAATTCTAATATAGTCAGATTTTCACTTGGTTTGAAAGGAGACACATTTTCCTACTAATTCAAGATACTACCTGTGCTGTTTTGTGCCTTACCAAGCAGCTCTAAAGACTGATGACTTTGTTTATAATCTGGATAGAATGTGTTGAAGCTACTCCAGTTTTCTGGGGGTGATGCACCTTTCACTGCTGTTTCTAGTGGAGCAGCAGCATTTAGGCTGTATGAATATGTCATGTCACTAAAATGCTGAAACAAAAAAAAAAAAGATACTTAAGGAACATTTATAGTACATGTCTACACTGTCAGATATGAAAAGTGAAACTATTTGTTAAGATTCTAAGATGTACAACTTTTTTTACTGGAAAGAAAAAAGACTTACCAATACAGAAGGAGAGGCATGTACAGTAGACAACATGCCTTCTGCCTTAAATCTATAAACAGAGTAAATAATAGCCTGTCTCTTGAAACACAGGAAAATCAATACCTTAAAATACTTTATTAACTTTCATTAGTCCAGGACTGTAGGAAGTAGTGTCTGCAATGGATTGGCGCATATCATACATCACAGAGGAATTAAACTGATGAGATCTTTTTCTGTTTTTCAGTCAGTAAACATGGCTTTACACATACGCAGTTATTACACTAACATGCACAAGTTGATATTCAGTGCCCAAGCACCTGTTCACTTGCTCCTTCACCTTAACTGAATGCTTCTGATGTGGAAGTTTACCCTCCCATTTTCCTGACTGATTAAAGCTGTGCATTTTTTATCTAATTAGCTGACTATAATCAGTCTATAATTTTCCCAGACTTGGCCCAACTGAAACAGTAGGAGCAGACAATTCTAACTGCAGAGTGGACACTTTAGTGAATGGAATTCTTCATCTTAACCTCTAGGGCTCTTTCAAATACTTAGTACTATGAATGTATAAGTGGTGGGGTTATTACTGTGTAAGAAGATGGAAGGAAGGAAGGAAGGAAGGAAGGACAGACAGACAAAAGTCTTGGAAATACTTAATGGGAAAACATTTCTTACATTAGGGAAACATATAAGCTTGTATGCTGACACAATACTTGATATGATGAAGCTTGAAGAGGAAGCTGATCAAATGAGTATTATTTTCCCAGTTAAGGAAATGTTCTAGTCAAATTCACACAAACATAACGCTGACTTGACAAAATCTGCTGAGCATTAGCAGGCTCAACATTTTACATATGAATGATATGCTTTAGCATTTTTAAATATACCAGCAAATGTGTATGTAGCATCAGATTAAAAAACCCTGTATTACAGTGGTGCAAAAAGATCGATTGAAAAAGACATAAATTAATTTTGGCCAACCTTTAAAACTTTTTTTGGAACCTCTGGCAGAAGTTCCTGAAGTTGGTCAAAGCTTGCAAGAAACAACCTGTTCAGTGAAGATCCCTTCTTCAACATAAACTGAGCAACCAGAGGGTTGATACATGGAAAAGTAAGCAGGCATTTCTCTGTCTGGAAATTGAAATTATTTTGTTAGATTGATATCTGACAAACTTTTTCCCCCCTTTTTTCTGTTTCTACAGAATGTCATCCCTATGAATGGGTCATACAGTATGCAGTCATAGAAACAGTCATAGAGGTTTCAAACAGTGCACTTTTGTAGCCCAATGAAAACTTTTTTTTTTACTACAGATGTAACAGTGTATCATTTTTGCAAAAGAGTAAGTTCTGTGTAATAGTTTGTCAAAAAGCAAGCACAGTCTAAAGATACTGCTATTCTAAAGGATGAAACCAGTGAATCGTGTAAACTTGATTTGAAAACCCATTACCTGATTTACCATTTATTCTCCATTTTGAAGAGAATTACCTAAGTCAAGATAAACTGACAGAGCTGGTTTTGTTTTACAAAAGTTAAGTTTGTTAACAGCAATGGGACAGGTGCCAAAAGCAGGAGTTTCTAGGGGGAGGTTGAATGTCACACAGAGGGCAGCAAGTTGAGAGCTGTAGCATTTTAAGAATGTCAGCTTCTTCTTGACTTTCATAAAGCTCTGTCCTCAACAGATGCCAGGACATACCTTAACAGAGACAAAATACAGTCAATGGGTGCCCTTGGTTTTTTACCAGTATCCTTAATCTCAAAATTGGAAAACCTATAATCCAATATCCTATGCTTGAAAGGCCATGCCAATACCTGCTTTAAAATGCTTCTGAATTTTGCAAAAGCCAAAAAGGATCTTGGCTTTACAAGAGTTCAAAGCTTCCACATAAAACAAACAAATCCATATGTTTAATCTGAAAACCGTAACAAACAAGTTAAAAAACATCATATATTTGACTGTGATTGATGGACCTGTTCCAGCATATGTTGTAAATATCCAATACCAACTACTGCATGAAAAGTTAAACAAAGTTCTACTATCCTGTATTAAAGCAAGTCTGTAAGCAATGCCATTTTCAGTAATGGATCAGCACTGATGAATTTGGCTTCCCGCCCAAGTGAGCCATTGTATGTTTATCTTTTAAAATTTGGATACTTTTTTAAACTCTGTGCCTACAATTGTAGAACTGTACACATTAGTTGGCGGATGTGGAGGATAAACTTCTCTACTGGCTAATTGTGAAAGCATGGGGAAAGTCCAAGTTGCACCTAATTGGGCTGGCAAGGATGACGGAAACATTATATGTGTATGTGTGTGTATATATGCATATATATAAAAATAGGCATGTATGTATATTTATATATATAAAATAATGCTTATTTTAATAATATATTTTAAGACAACAACAAAAAAAGCCTAGAATTTTATGAGTCTGAGAAAAAGGAAGAAAACAGTGTAATTTAATGGAAAGATAAACAAACCTCAGACGGCAAAACAGAAAGCCAGGATTTGTCCAACCACTCATGAGGACTGATATTAGATGCCATGAAACTGTTGTCAGCAATCTGACGAATTACCAGTGCTGTCTCTTCAATCCCTGGCATAAGAACTACCTACAAGTGATACATAACATTTTTGGTTAAAACTTATACTAGGCAATGTCTTAATTTTCTACAGAAGTTAAATGGGAAATCTTAAAGGTGACCCTGAACACAACAGCTGGTAATGTGGAGTAATTAAACCTGATCCATGCTATCATGCGGAGGAACTCCAACCTCTGGCCACTAGCCTGGCCACAAAGTACACTCCTTATTTATGCAAATCCTATGTTGATCCTGTAGGTCTTCTATATGTGATCATGTTTTTACCTTATAAAACAGGTAATTCTGACATGCCTGATATAGCTTAAGAAGATGTGTAACACTTTGAAGGTGTAAGTAATTTCCATGTGAACTACACTGCTGCGTACATGGAATGAAAAAACTTTTGTCCTCTCTTTAACCTTCATTTAAGCAGATAATTTTGAAACAAATTTTAATATGCAAATAAGTAAAAAATTGCCTAAAAAGACGTTCCTTCACGCAAAAGAAATA
Source organism: Haliaeetus leucocephalus (assembly GCF_000737465.1). Lineage (NCBI taxonomy): Eukaryota > Metazoa > Chordata > Aves > Accipitriformes > Accipitridae > Haliaeetus > Haliaeetus leucocephalus. The sequence continues at coordinate 5,923,912 of NW_010973041.1, forward strand.
AGTTACAGACATAGACTTGGTAAACCAAATTAAACTTTTGTCCAATTTTTTAATGTTGATTATTCTAGATACTGGATTTTCTTATTCATAATGAAAAAAGTTGATTTATCTTGCCACATTAAAAAAAAAAGCAAACTAGCCGACAGCAGAGAAAATTACACTTTCTTTTGTTCTACTACATTAGCAACATAATACTAATCTGAAACTTCAAATTACGACATAAGCAGGATTAATACATGTTCTAATAATTTATAAAATTAAAGGTACAATCTCATTTTTTGACTCATCATAAAAACACTACAGCTGCTATTTGCCTCTGATTCAACTTGTACTGGATTTAACACAGTCTTTTCACTGACTTCAGCAGTTAGATCACTGACTTCAGCAGCACTGAATTAAGCTCTTCTCTCTTATTTTAGTAATATTGAGCTATTTTATGTTTTTGATGTAGAATGCATACTTGATTAAGCACTTTAGAAATATCATACAGTGAAGATTAAAATGGAAAGGTTGTTACCAGAAAATTACCTTCACTTCAAAGTCTTCTGACTTCTGTGTAAGTTCAATTAGAGTGGCATAAATTAAGACAAGGTTAAGCAGAGTATCTCCCCTGAGACTGTACCTATAAAACAGTGCCATTGGACCATTAATATTTAATATGCACATGAAATAATTCCAAAACTTTTGTTCCATGTGTTAATAAATGTCTGTTTCATTTCCTGGAATTCAGAATGCTAGCACAGTTTGAGCATTAGAAAGGAGAACTAGGACACATTAAGTGACTGAGTGCTGAAGGATGCACTGTGAGGAAGAAAATGGAGTCAGCCCACAGCAAAGCAAGCCTGGCCTGAAGCAAAAGGACTGGATCAGGGTCAGTCACTGGAGAAAAATCATACAGAGAGGAAAGGTGGTGCATGGAAAATTTACCACTTGTTCATGGAAAAAAATCTTACAATAGGTAATAAAGGAATGCTTGTGAACTATATCAACAAAAGCTGTGCTTCCATAGCAAAAGAACTGCTGATGAATTGGAAGAACATTTGAAGAATGTCTCCCTGTTGCAAATGATATACAGTGATGCTAACACAGTAATTCATAACTACGTATTTGTAGGGGTTAATTTACAGGTGTAAAGAATAATTCCACTGGTTAATATCCTTAGTCTTGTGAAATTTCTGGACCTGTTGATTTGAAATACACCTCACATTAGCATTACCTGCCTCAAATCCTGTTATTTTATAACAACCATTTCTTTATCTCTTGTGTAAGAGAAAAAAGATCCTAACACATAAAAAACATCTTCGCTAACTTTTTTGGGGGTCTCCAGTAGTCACTGTTACTTCTACCATTCCACTGATTTTTTCAGTAGGAGCATGACAACACTGTAACTAAGGGAAAGTCAAAAGCAAACTAGAACCAATATTCATATTGTTCTAAGAGAAATGTGTTCCTACAGAGAAATTCAAAGAACAGAGAGTGTTAGCTTATTCTAATAAGCAGCTTCCTTTAATGGTAAGTTTATTTTAAAAATACCAAGGTAACAAAAGAATTTCATAACTTACTCTAAACTCAGTCTTTCTCTGGAATAGAAAACAATCCAACAGCATGTATATTGGAGCGATAATGCCATCAGCTTTGATAATACATTGTCACAGGATTTCTCATAATTCAGTTCTTCCATACTCTACCATAAAATTGATATAAAATGTAAAAATGAAATAAATATATTACTATGGCTGTCACAAGCTTTTAAGATGCATCGTAGTATTATACAGAAGTTAGATCAAGCATAAGTACAGCTAAATAATGTAGGTATTAAAGACATATCTGGGAGTCAGGAAAATTAGGATTCCCAACTTTTATTTTGTTTGATCTTTAAAAAGTTGATTCACTGCTTCATACCTCTTTTTCCCTCCTGTAGAAAGGAAACACTGCTACTAACTTTTTAGGATGTTCTTAAGATTTTTGAGAACTTTAATAATGCAAAATAGTATTATAAACCTCTGAGGGACTTACTTAACCTACACAAATCATATTATCCCTACCCTGAATATGTAAAGTACAAGACCGCTAACTGCAATAGCATTTGCAGTAGCATGCAGGAATGTCTGTGTTGTGCTTGCAATATTAATTGATTATTTGATTCTTTCTCTATCTTTCAGTAGCAGTTCTTCTACCTATAAAGTCATCTGTCTTGCTGCATACCAGAATTTAAATATTACTCTATTGTCTAAACTATTACTTTCTATTAAAAGTAGGACAAATTATTCTCTAGACTAATTCAGATAAGTATCTGAAATGGGAGGAATTAACATGCACACTGGTAAGAGAATATAGTCACAGATATATTTAATTGGTTATTACAATATTCCTTTATACAACCCTATTTTCAGGTATGCATCATTTAACTATATTTAATACAATCCAATTTCAGGTCAAATGTTACACTTCTGTGAATAAATGCAGGTACAGACATGAGAACATTTTAAAATAGTCAAACTGGCACAGATAGATAGAATTTTAGAGTTAATGAATTTGGAAATAATTTGTGTTGTGAAACAATGCATGAATTAAATATGACTACAAGGAGGAAAAGATACGTTAAAAATCTGCAGCTATGGCCTAGAAGTGACCCAGTGCATAACAGAATTTGGAGATACTAGTTTCATTTTGTACCTGCAAAAAGATAGCAGTACATTCATCTATTGTTAACACAACATATCGATCTGTACTTCCAAAGAGCCTTAACGAGTAACTACTGCTTCTTTCAACAAAGGCAATGCTGTACCTGAAGAAGTAAAATTATTTTATTAAATCTCAGTTATGTAAAATAATAAGATTTTCTTAAAGGAATGAATAACACATCTCAATGCAATTTTTTAAATTACACAGTCCTTTCATACATTGATCTTTCACAAATGCTCAAGTTCACTTTAGGACACATTTGAAGAATACACATCAATGAAGTAGTGACTTAATGAAATATAACTGGATTAATTCAATTATGTTGCTAACCTCACTGAATATAACCTTGACAGACAGCCTTTGAGCTTACAAAAAAAAAAGACGTAAAACAGATAAATCAAGAAAATATACTTAGATATTCCTTTTGAGTAATTAAATGTATATTGCATTTCTTTTCTTCCTTTCAGGATTGTGCAGCATAGGGAAAGCAAACTGAGTGAAAACTCCCTGACTGCCATTGGTATGACCCTAAATTTTTCTGAGTGAACAAGAACAGCCAGCAGCACAGTCTCCTGTTACCAGCTGTGTTAGCAAAGACTCATTGAATGAATATCACATGCTTAGGTCTGTCGGGAGGTCTTAGCTGACTAAGGGGGGAAGTTGAGAAGAGATGATTGTCACACTACTTGGCCTCATCTGTAGGAAACACAAGAGACCTAAACCTGAATCTGCCAGCAGTAAGTCCTCTAGAAACTTGTATGGACAGTGTATTCGAATATTAACAGGAAAGTGAACTATAAGCTTTTCTGAAACTATATAGCTCTTTGCACACCTATTAAATTACTTCATCAGTGCTAAAAGGAGCTAGTGAGAAAGTACCAAAAAACATTCCTGGCTGTTTAGCTTATGGCCAGGCTGAACAGAGAATTCAAACAGATGAGAGTTTAAAAGTACACGTCAAATTAAATGTTCAAATTTTAAATGTCAAACATATGATTTTTGTTTTTTTTATTGAACTGTAATTAGACACAGCTCAAAAAATGGCTTCACAGCTGACTCGATACAGCAAGGACCAAAACTGGCATGTCTCTTCAGCAACATGGTGAAATCAACCATCTGTATCTCTGGCACTACGGTTAAGAGATGCTGCTGCTCTGTCCCCTATTTCTTTCTTTTTTTTTCCTCTACATGATAAAAGGTACTTTTATCAGGTATTTATTACTGTGAAAACAAAATGCAAGAAAATTATGTCAAAGAAAATAATGCACATGTGCAATGATTTACAAACATGATTTTTTTTGTACAGGATAAAGAGTATTCAAAATTAAGTGAATATTAGATCCAAATTTTACAAATAAAGTAGTCTTGTTTTTAACTTAGCCTCTCCCAAAAGCTGTGATGCATCAGAAAATGAGACTGTTTCTCTGTTGCTGTTTTTTTAGCATAGCTCTGGTAGTTAAAAAACAAAAAATCTAAAGCAATTTTTATGAAGAATTAAATAAAAAGTCTTCCAAGCACCGAGAAGGACTAAAGCAAAAAATATTTTGGGGTAACATTCTGATTTTCAGGGAAAGTAGACAATTTAAAAAATTGTTTTGATTAAAAGTGCCAGTGCAAAATAAACAAATCATCCAATTCCATTCTGGTTGACATCTGTGTGAATCTATAGAATTAAGCTATCAACTTCAGCAGAAAAACTGTCTTCTTGTCTCTTAAAATGCTAATAGTGTAATTGCAGTAATGTACCTGATAGCCAAGTAGATGGCTACTACATGATATAGTAGGACAAGATGTATGTCCTGGAAAACTGAAAATAAATAGTAAATAAGATTAAATAGGTTACTTCCACTCACTTGGATTCCAAAAGCTGAAGAATATCTGGCATATTAAGAAGATCTTCAGTTGTCAGAAATACATATGGAATCTGTACCTCCAGAAGAAAGGAACCAGAGTGATTCCCTGAAACATTTTGTATACGTAAGATAATAGTTTCATAAGCAAAAAATTAAAGATACATTTAGGTATTTAAATAGACATATCTTTTTAAAATGCAGCTTTTATTCATCCCCATTAAAATGCTTCCATTGTATGTTTTTTTTCCCAAAATTAAACTCTTGTGAATCTCTTTGAAATTAAGCTTTAATTTATATTCCTTTAGATCTACACCAACATTCCCTTAGATGGATAGATACAGCTTGTAGTTTAGATCTACACCAACATTCCCTTAGATGGATGGATACAGCTTGTAGTAACTGTAAACAACCTGTGAACTTGGCACAAGTCTTTTATCAACCAACATTTACTACTACACCCTGGCCAAAACTAAGCTCACACCCTAAGAAAAACACCTTACTATCTTGCTGTATAGATAAATCAGCCCTGTTTGCTGGTCTGCCTTCACAATTTATTACTCATTCTCTTCTTCCACAGGCACATGAGTGCAACATTTTAGGGAACAGAAAATGCTTTCTTTTCATATGCCAGCCCAATTGTTTATTACAATTCTGGAGCGAACTTACTCACGCATATTGTTTCAGGGAGGATGGTTTTAAAAGTCATGTAAGTAACGTTCAGATTTTTGCACATATTTTTCCAGCAAGAGTTTTCAGAATAATCGTATTCCATTACTACTGAGAAGTGTGTCCAAGGGAAGTCAGCTCCAATTTGCTGATTATGTACAATAGCACAGGAATATCTACTAAGGCTTAAAAAACCAACAAAATATTAATAAAATTAAGTTCAGGTAGAATTACCCTCAGAACAAAATAAACACAGTTTTACTTTGAAGAATTACCACTGTTTAAAGTCTGTTTACAAAAAGACTTCCTGAATTTAAAACTGTAATTTCTTTAAAAATTAATTTAAAAATTAAAAGCTGTACTTTCTCCCCTCCAATTACCTACTTAAGTATTCATATTTTCCTGTCATGTCATAATTTGTCATTATTTCTCTTATGGCCTTTCCTCCCCACCTTTTTCTAAAGCATGCAAAACAAACACGTTTTTCTACACATTTTTCTAAACAAGTTTTCCTAAAACATGTAAAACAAAATAAAAAGTTAAAAACACACAATTGCGTGTTTTCTACAAGTTCCTCTGAGCCTCACAACTAACCATTTTACTAGAGTGTGGACAAAATTTGCCCCTCTCAAAATGAAGCTGTAGATCCATATTCTGAACTTTTTACTCCAGACTGGAAAGTCCCATGGAAATGAACAAAAGTAACAAAAGTTTCATTGATGTTAGTCCCAAGTAAAGACTTTGTTCTCAAAAATCAAGAATTTAACTTACTTGCTTATGATATCTTTATAACCTAAAATGGTTCCTTTTTTCTCAGAATCCAAATCCATAGCTTTTAAACCTGCATAAAAAGAATTAAAGCCTTAACCAAACAAACGAGCCTCTGTGGGTATGAATAAATGCACAGCAGTAAGCAGCAAATGTGGAACAACACAGGACATTAAAATTTTATGTACTACATTGTCTGTCTTAGATTAAGTCCTGCACAATTTCAGTTTGTATTGCACTGGTGGGTATAATGATTTAGAAACTTCCATTTTTGAACCCAAGAAAGAAGTAATGTGAACAAGTTTCATGTCTCACAAACTCAGAATCCAATTACCTTAAAATAAAAAATTAAAGGCTAGTGCAAAAGGAAGCATCTTTGCCTCTTTATCATTTAAATTCCTTTACACTTCCTGTATACTTCAAGTTTTACAAGTATGACTAGAAGACGTAGCTAAAAAGGGATCTTTGTATAACACAAATGCCTCTCTTCAAAAGTTTAGTTAGTTGGATTGACCTGTGTTTGCAACTAAGTCTTAAGATCTTAAAACAAATAAAATACTTTTCATTAAATATTATTATTAGTAAAAGCATTGTGAACAGGCCTCCTCCCTTTCAAAACATTCTAAAAGACAGGCTTTCTTCTTTTAAGAGCACAGGAAATTTAACTTTATTTTTAAAAGCAAAAGAACAATACAATACATGACACTGTTATAAGGTTCAAGCAAGAAGGAGCTACAAAAATAGGTTTTAAAAAGCAACATGAAAGGAATCAGTGGCTTCCTCTAAACATAAGTACAGGCTCAGACAACAATCTTCCTGAAACATGTTTCTTTCACCAGCTGAATCTGCGATGTTGAACAAGCTTGTACAAAAATTACAGGTAAAACAATGAATTCATGAAAGTGTTGTTTGTATCAGTGTGGGGCTGGGGTACTGGAAACAGTATTTTTTTTTCCTTGAGTTTAATAGATCGCTACAGTTTATGCTTACATATTTAGCAAATTAGCAAACAAGGTCAGCAACAGAGAGCTACAGGAAAGTATGATCTGTACCTAACTACTTTTTTAAGGTTTTATGCTAGGGAGCTTAGTTAAGACTTCTAAATTCTAACTGCTCTTAATAAGCTTGCAAGGAAGAAAACTTGTGACCACCTAATGTGACGGAAAAGGACTTAACTGCAAGGTTCAAGCAAATGACTTGAACTTCACTTGCAGACTTAACTGCAAGGTTCAAGTAAACGACTTGAACTTCACTCACAGACTTAACTGCAAGGTTCAAGCAAACAACTTATTTGAACTTCACTTACAGACTTAACACGCCACTATTGCAGGTTTTACAGATACAATGGAGGAATGCACTGTTGGGGTCAATTATATGAAACTTAGTTACTGGGCCTGAAAGTAGCTCATGGTTGCAAGAGCATTCCAAACGCGTTTAGAAGGCCTTGAACAGAATAAACAAGAAGACAGAAGAAGAAAGATCCCAATTAGAAAAACACAGGTGCACATTCCACGATAAAGGGAACTTGGCACAAACAACCTCAATTTGGCAGTTTATCTTGACCAATTAGACTGAGACAAGTTTCGCATGCTCTACTTAATATAGCCAATTATGTCCTATGTTTATGCGCGTGTACAGAGTGAGTATAACTAACTGTATCTTATGTTTATACGCGTGTACAGTGTTGATATAACCAATCACATTGTATGCTTGTGCGCGTGGACACCAAATGTTTGCATGCAGCAGCCAATCAAAGCTTCTAAGGAACTTAGAGAATTGTATAAGAATGATCAGCTAGGCTCAATAAACTGGCGACTTTAATCATCATATTGGTGTCCTGTCGTCCGGGCCCCGCATGGAATAACCCTAAACCCTACAATGCACTATTTTAATTTTTAAGGCAAGAGTAATACATTATTACAACAACAAGCGATTCACAGACAACCACAAACACATTTACAAACTTAAAGCATAAACAATATTCACTTACCCCTCCAGGTAAGGGCTCTCAATCCCAGGGAAGTTACCTTGACCAGTGTCCTGATCAAGGGGGGGAAGGGTTTCCTTCACAAGCCAACTGCATAGTTAGAGAAGTGGCTCCCCCCATTTCCAACCTGAATCTTAGAGTTTTTATCCCCTGACTTGTGGAATGGTGTGTATGACTATGTCTGAGTGGATTATGATATATGCCTAACTGGATTATGTATATCTGAGTGGAGTTTCCCCTTATCTTTCCTTCATTGGTCTGTGATTGTTTGAATACACAAGGTTGTCATTTGAAACTGAAGCTGAAACCCTCCAGTTTTGGGGTTTTTTTACCTTGCTTCCTCAGCAACTGAATAGTGGTTGGATTGAGACTCAGGGCATACTATTTGTTAAGGGATTTCAAGGGTCCGTTCAGGTTTTGGTTCTTTGAGTGGTGCAGCCACTGCCCTGTTTACTTTAGGGTTTATCAGACAACCCAGGGCTAAGCTGTCTACACCGCTCCCCATGAGTCGTCTCTGCAGAGAGACAGGGCCTCAAGGCAACCCAAGGCTGGGTCACTTTTGTAACCCCCCATGAGTTGCCTGTGTGCACTAGCCATGGTGAAACTCGTTTGTGAACGATAAGCCAGACAATCCACACACCACCGATCAGCTAAAAACAATGAGACAATCTGACCAAGACAACAGATGCAATTATAATTGGGCAATGGGCTGCCCACATCTCCTTAGTGTTCTGTTAAATAAATCTTTGACTTGACAGATGAACTATCATTCCCTTGCAGAACAGAAAACATCATACCAGAACTCTTAATCAGGGGAAAATAAAATTACAAGAAAGAAAAAAGGCTGATGTAAGAGCAAGGAAACAGAAAACAGTGAGAAAAGTGTATAGAAAGGTTCCTGATGAGGAGGAAAGAGAGAAACACCTGCAATAACCATACAAACAGGAATGCAGTGAAGCACAGAATAACAGCCACTTTTTCTTTCAAAAATACACATAAAAATAAATATTTACCTTCTACTCTAGATAAAGTGTGAATGAGGGCAGCTTTTTCTCTCTCAGAGTCCATCCTTATTATGACTAGTATCTGGAAGAAAGGTAAAAGAAGCTCTAGTACTGTAAAAAAATTGCTCTTTCAGCCTGCATACATCTTTCTTTCTCCTTTGCACAGAAAGCACAAGATTGACTAAGTAGGTGGCAAAAATGGAAACCTTGGAGTTTTCCAAAATGACAATCATAGAATCATAAAACATCTCAAGTTGGAAGGGACCTATAAGGATCATTGAGTCCAACTCCCTGCTCCTTGCAGGACTACCTAAAACTAAACCATATGACTAGGAGCGTTGTCCAGATGCTCCTTAAACTCTGACAGGCTTCGTGCTGTGACTGCTTCCCTGGGGAGCCTGTTCCAGTGACTGGCCACCCTCTCAGTGAAGAACATTTTCTTAATGTCCAATCTGAACTTCCCCTGATGCAGCATCATTCCCTTTCCTCGTGTCCTGTTGCTGGTCACCAGAGAGAGGAGATCAGCACCTCCTCCTCCGCTGCCCCCCTTGAAGAAGTTGTAGACTGCGATAAGGTCACCCCTCAGCCTTCTTTTCTCTGAACAAACCAAGTGACCTCAGCTGCTCCTTTTAAGTCTTGCCCTCGAGGCTTTTCACTATCTTGGTTGTCCTCCTCTGGACACACTCTTAGTAGTCTGGTGTCCTTCCTATATTGTGGCGCCCAACACCGCACACAGTCCTCGATGTGGGGCTGCACCAGTGCAGTGTAGAGTGGGACAATCACCTTCTTTGACCAGCCAGCTATGCTGCGCTTGATACACTCTGGGACACGGTTGGCCCTTTTGGCTGCTAGGGCACACTGCTGACTCATATTCAACCTGTCATCAATCCAGCCCCCCAAATCTCTTTCTGCAGGGCTGCTTTCCAGCCTCTCATCCCCCAATTTGTATGTATAACCAGGATTGCCCCAACCCAGGTGGAGAATCCAGCACTTGCTCTTGTTAAATTTCATATGGTCGGTGATCGCCCAGCTCTCTAGTCAATCCTGATCTTTCTGTAGGGTCTTTCTACCCTTGAGGGAGTCCACAGCTCCTCCTAATTTAGTATCATTGGCAAACTCACTTAATGTACATTCAACTCCTGAGTCTAGATAATTTATAAAAACATTAAAGAGCACTGACCCTAAAATTGAGCCCTGGGGAACCCTGCTGGTGACTGGCCTCCAGCCCGATGTAACCCCATTTAGTACAATTCTTTGAGTCCAACCTGCCAGCCATTATTCACCCAACATATTATGGACTTGTCCAGCTGTGTGCTGGTCACTTTGTCCAGAAGGATACTGTGAGAGACTGTGTCAAAGCTTTGCTAAAATACAAAACCACCACATCTACTGGCTTCCCTTGGTCAACTAGATGGGTGACCTTGTGATAAAAGGAAAATAAGTTGGCTAAGGAGGATGTTCCCCTTGTGAACCCATGCTGGCTGTGACAAATGACTGCATTGTCTCTCAGGTGTTTTCCAGTAACTCCCAGAATAACCTTCTCCATAATTTTACCAAGCACTGAAGTGAGACTGACAGGCCTATAATTACAAGGGTCTTCTTTTTTGCCCTTCTTGAAAATTGGGACATTTGCCAGCCTCTAGTTGACTGGGACCTCTCCAGACTCCTAAGACTTTTCAAAAATAATGGAGAGAGGTCCCATGATGACATTGGCCAGCTCTTTCAGTACTCTGGGATGAATCCCATCAGGCCCTATAGATTTATGTGCATCCAGCTGGAGCAGCAAGGCTCGAGCAAGCTCAGGGTCGGCTGGGAGTTTATCATCCCCCGGGTCATGGTCTTCCAGCACAGGGCTCCAGGGGTCCCAGGGCCCATCGCCAGTGTTTAAGATAGAGGTAAAGAGGGCATGAAATGTCTCTGCCTTGTCTACTTCCCTATTTGTGAGGTGACCGACCTCATCAAGCAATGGGCCAATGTTATCTCTGATTCTCCTTTTGCTGTTAACATATTTAAAAAGCCCTTTTTGTTGTCCTTCACAGTGCTGGCCAGCCTGAATTTAAATTGAGCTTTGGCTGCATGAATTTTCTCCCTGCAGTGGCAAACAGCATCTCTGTAGTCTTTCCATGTCGCCTGTCCTTGTTTCCAATGGCCGTACACTTTCATCTTCCACCTAGAAAGTTCTACAAGAAGATCCCTGCTCACCAAAGCTGGCCTTCTGCCCTATTTGCTTTACTTCCCATACTTTGGAATTGCCTGCTTCTGCACTCATAAGAGATGGCTCTTAAAAAGTGACTAGCATTCATGGACCCCAATACCTTCAAAAGCAGATTCCCAGAGGACCTTACTAACTAGCTCCTCCAGCAGCCCGAAGTCTGCTCTCCCCATATCCAGGGTCAAAGTTTTGCTGGCATTTTTTCTCCTATCACCAATGATTTGAAACTCATGTGTATGTGTGCTTTACCACAAGAGTTGGAGAAATATTACAGAAGGCATCAGTATCAGAATTCAGTTTTATGAACAAAGCTGTTCTAGAAGAAATCTTAAACTGGAATATTTGATTCAAAGTAAAAATGCTGTTTAAAGTTATTATCTAAAGACATTATACCATATTATTACTGTTGCACTAGACAGATTATTACTGTTGCACTAGACAGATTATTACTGTCATGTTAGAGGCATTATCCCTATGGAGGTAAAACTTAAACTGAAGATATCCAGAGTTCAGCCTGCAAGATGGTGATGTACTGGAGGGAGGTACTAGCTGTACTGCTGAACTAATTAGAAAGATTTTCCAGACCATAGATGGAGCACACTGAAGTGATCCTGCCAGAGATCGCTTATCTCTGAGATTCATTAAATACTGCTTAAGATGAAAACTTTGAAAAGGATTAGAATCTACCAAACTGACATAGTCTTAAAAAGAATCATTACCAGAGAAGATGTTTACCTTGTCCACCATTTCAGCTGATACAAACTGAACTTCTGCTACGTAATCAGAGTATGTGAAGAAGAATATGTACATACATACAGGATTTACACCGTACTTTCAGACAGGATGACCTCTGAATCTTTATGCTATTGTATAGACACTTTTCATGGTGCACACAAGGTAAGATTTTTAAGGAGGCACATGGCATTGTCTAACTCTTAAGACTTACAGATGCAAGATAATTATATATGTAAATATTAATAGCGTGTTAGATCTTGTCTGAAAAGAAATTCTGCGTATTGGTCAGCCTGACAAACTTAAGGCAGATTTCCATTTCCATATGTTGGTGCACAGAACAGCCACCTGACAACCCACTGGTTCCTTTCAAAATAGTTTTGGACAACAACTGCATTTTAAAATGCAGACCTGCTTTTCCACACGATACAACAGTGTACTCATTACATGTTGTTGTGAGGTACATGACATTTTTAGCTATGTTCTATCTAATCACGAGTATAAAAGATAATGAAACGAAGAGTAAAGTTCAGTTATTCTATTCCATTAGCAACTTCTTGCTTACAAAGGAAACATCCCATTATAATCCTGCATCAAGAAAAAATTTGGCTAATAAAAGGATAACCAGATAATCATATTTCACATCATACTAACTGATGCTGATGTGATGTGACAGAACAGGAAATGGCTTATTCAATACAACTTTCACTTCTTATTAAAACTGGTATACTCCTGCCTATTCTGGCTCATTGAAACCTATCCTGAATGTTAGGGAACAGTAAACAATCTTATAATTGTGAATGAAATCATATATATTCTTACATTGGATGCGTATCTGTGCATGACCTTAAGTTTAGGTCAAGAAAGTAAGTCAAAACTTAGGAGAGTTCAGTTAAAAATTTAAAAAATCATATATAGGGAAGTTCAGAACAAAAGCAAAATTGTCACTGAGCTGACATTAAAATGACAAAGTTGTCATATGTCTCCTAGTACAGCATAATCCTGGTATCACAAAGCAAACTGTGTTACTCTTAAGAAGAAGAAAATGATGCTGAAATCAGCTTAGAGGGTCTATTGAAGGACAGACATCAAGACAATTACCACCATTTTGTTTTGGTTGCTTCATTTCCATTTTAAATTGTGAAAGGGTTTACAATAAGCTATTATATTTTTCTTCTCAGGAAAATTTAATCCAAAGATGTTCAGAGCTCTTAGTGCAACTCTTAAGAGAAACAAAAGAAGAAGAAAGCTCCAGGAAGTGAAGTATGGAAAGAAGTTAAAATAAATGAAAGTAAGCTTGAAGATTCATCTTTTTTGGCTGTGTGTTCAGCAGCATAAATTCTATTTCAAACAGTCAGGACACTTAAAAAATTATATATTTTATCCCTTCTGTTTCATTATGTGATAAGTATCTGGTAAATAAATAATAAATATTCTGCAAAGGAAAATGGTGGTTTGCACTGCATGGTATCACCCCAAATGTTCACATATCCAGAAAAAAAAATATCTTTGGATAACTTGAATCTCCTCCACAACTCTATCCTCCATGCTGTAACTATCACTTCCAGATATTTGCTTCTTATATAATTATAATGCCAGGAGATTGGCCTGATACATGGCTTAAGCAGAGGTCGTCTATGGATAACAATACCCATACACTCCATTGGGTGTGCGCTCTGAGCCACACCTGTACAAGTACACAATCCTGACTTGTGCTATGATTCTCTTTGCACCAGAAGATTGAGGCCTTCAAATAAAAGGTTATAATATAATTTTCAGTAAGTGATGTGATACAATATACTTACCAGGGAAACAAAACCACCTGCAACAAGATGAAGCCCTGGCAATGTTAAAACTCATATGCATGTCATTTCAGTCATGCAACAAGGGCAGATTTCATCAAACAGAAACCTGCACTGCTCCTGATAGAGGTCTTAAACTGTATGTTACCCTTATGTAACAGATACTGTGAGTTGGAAAGGTAATTATAAGACTTTCTTCCATAAATCAACCCTTGTTGAAAGATGGTTTTATAATTATTCACATAGTTTGGAGCAGTTTTGTCTGCTTAGAGAAATTGTTTACACTGTTAACCTTAACACTGTGTTTGTCTCCACAACTCTGCATCCAATTTAACATTTGACACTGCAGCTCTGTTATTTTGGGATTTGTTTCATGCTTTTTCTGGCTGCTGTACTGTACAATCCTCAGCTGCCTCCGTATATTATTCAAACAGGATTCCAAGATGTTTTTATAGATATCCTTTGCCTTGGACAAATAACCTGTTAACATAGCAACAACAGAAGTAATTGCAGCGACAAAAAATAATTGCCAAGGTTTGTGTTTAATCTACACATAAATTTAAAATTTATGTGAAGGTATCTTGCACAAAAAAGATGAAAATTTAATGGCTCACCAATATGGAAGGATACTATTACTACTTATCAGGTACATAAGTGGTATATAAAACTTTATAAAACTGCTATACCTCCTGTAGTATCTGCTATATGACTCCAGCTAGAATTATAGAACGTTGCATTCTATAGCTGCAAATACCAGCCAGCAGCACTGTTTTATTTAACTAGTTTATATGGTTTATACCAAATAACAACTTTATTTGTATTCCCACTGTCCAAAGCTTTACTTGTCCTGTGTTTTCACCACTCTTCATATTATCACAACTATTTCTCAACTATGATGCCTTTTGTATGTAACATGAACAATGCCGGGGTTATTTGAAAAGGTATAAAGAAAAAATACATCTAAGATAACTATGTGATGAATCACACAGCACAGCACAACATCACAACAATAGTGAAGACTACAGGGCCTACTTAGGATCTGGCTCAATTTTCTAAGTTTTTTTCAGATCTTTTTTACTTGTGCAATTTCCTTTGTGAGGTGTTGCGGGATCTGGAAGGACAGATGCTGTGTAATTCTGAAATATCATCTAGGACTGCTTCTGCCACAATAGAGCAGAGGAGGAAGAACTCCTCATTTGTCTCCCTCCCATCCTCCTACATTGTTTATAGTAATTGTAGAAAATAATTCTACTTAGGATTCTACTTATATATTAATTCTGTATTTTTCTTCCTACTCTTTTATTGCTAGAAATATTTAAGTGAATACAAATAATTTCTTTTCCCCATAGTTCAGTTTATGGCAGATGTCTTCCATTTTACATCAATTTTAAGGAAACACCTTCCATCAAGGGATAATTCAGAGTGACTGAAGTTAGGTGCTCTGAACCACCTTAACTCCTATAAAGACAGAGGGAGTCTGACTTTCCCAGAGCATTCATACAAGCTGACTTCAGCTCCTTATGAATCTATTCCAATAGATCTATCTGAAAATTCACAATAGACAACTATGGGAACTTGACAAACACAGCACTGTCATTTCAGGCATAAAACTGGGTTATAACGAATTTTTATATTCTTAATCTGAATAGGATAAGACCAGAAAAGCTCAAAAAAACCTTCTGTGTGAGTCCAGTGCTAAGGAATTGGACTGTAACTTCAAATTCCTTGCCTCATGATATGTTAGATAATACTTTAGATTTTGCTTAAAATGCCCTCAGTTTTAGGTACCTCATTTCCAAGGAGCCTAAGAATATTTTTAGGTGGAAGTGTTCCACACTCACAGAAGGTGGACTGTAAACAGCAAAGGACCTGCCATTTTTTCATGTTTCTCAGCTTCCACACAGAGATTCCAATGAAAATTTGTCATTCTGAGATACAAGACAACACATTATATATGTGGAACTTTGTATGAATGTTTCTCAGGCAAGTCCATGTAATAATATGAACAGTGGTGTATTAGTCATGAACTGAGCACATACACTACCAAAGTACAATCCACAGTGAATTCATTTGTAATGATGGAACAGAAATAAGGAAGCAAAGAGGGTTGGATATCATATTGAAGCTATGCTGGAGGTATACCGATGGCAAAGAATCACAGCCTATAAACATGAAAGACAGACTGCAGAATACACACAAAGCACTGGGTTTCTGGGTATCATTATTTACTACTAAAAACAAACCTAGTGCTGTGTCCAAGCCACATGTTAATAGAAGATCTCGAACTGTCACCAGCAGGTGCACCAGAGCAGCATGTCTGAACAGCATGTTCTCCTTCTCATCTATTTTACCTTTACAAATACAAGACACAGGTGTGGTCTGTATAAAATTTCAGAAATCACGCTATACATATGTAATCAATTTAAAAGATTCTGGTATCTCAGAATTTTCATTAAACACACTTAAACAGACATAGTCTTGAAAGGTCAGATCTGGTGGCAAATACTTTATGATATAGCATGACTTCTCCCATGTCACCTGACCCAGAGCAAGTGTCACACAGGGAAGTGTTTTTGAAAGGTGTGTAGGGATAGGTGGTGCTTGTGGGAGGAGGGGGTAACAGTTCCCCTAGGTGTGCCATTAAACCCACACTGCCTTACTGATTTTAGTAGGGCAATCTTTAAATATACATGGAAACTGATAAATTTCCCATCTTTTGGGCCACCATAGAAGCTCAGCTGTTCACATTACTATTTCCTCATCTGACTAGTCAAATCACTAAATTATTCAACAGCTCTGTAACTCCATCTAACCCATTTTCCAAACATTTCAGAACTCTTTCTAAGAAATCAAAATCGCAGATTATCCACTAATCAATAAGCAACTTTAAAGCAGTGATAACCTCAAATTGAGCTTTTCACAGAACTTTTCCAACAAATTTTAGACTATAAAAGCCACATTCTTTATGGCAAATGATTTGGACGCAGCTAATCTTCACACATACTGTAAGAAAAATTCCTATTGTCTTCCAATACTGATCCATGTAGAGTCTTAACTTCTGATATTACTTTCCCCTACCTAATAAGTCTCTCCTGATGAGAATCTTAACCTTCTTTGAGAAGGTAAATCTGGAGGACACCTGCTTCTTCTTGGACCCACAGAGTAACTAAAAAGGTTTATAGGCTACTTATTCTGTATTATGTACCCATTTTGAATAAATCTTCAAGGACTTGACTGAACAGAACTGAACTGTAAAGTGGAATGAGATTGGATATTGTGAAACTATTTAAAACCAGCAAGGCAATAGAAGAGTGAAGTAAGTTACCAGGGAGGTTTTGGAATCTCCTATAGAGTTAGAGAAATATTAATTAGGAATGGATTGGATATGTTAGAGTCTTCTTCATTTCTATGGACCTTCCAGTAAGAGAATTCTTATCTCCTTCTGCTTCTTTAGTTGGGGACAAAATGCAAGACCTCCCTTGCAGTTTTCTGCGTCTTCAGTGCAGACAACAGTAGCTAAATCAACCTGACTTTCTTTGGTATTTTAAACCAAGAACAAAAAGTTTTTACTGCTTTCCTTGAGCTGTAGTCCAAAGACCCACCTTTTTCATTGGTCAATTTTGTGTTCAACAACAGTTGTTTTTGTATAACGAGGGATGGGTAAATGCTATCCATTCCTCAGAAAACACTTGCCCTCGAAAGGAAGGTCCAATAGATGACCATTTGCCTCATCAGCATTTCAGCCACGAAACATTTTAATTGATTTCATTGCTGTCATTTTAGCAATTGGTAATATACCGCACAGCTAATCCACAAGCAAAGAGGGCCCTGAAGCTTGAATAAGTACGCCACTCGGCCCAGCTATACTTTAGGCTATCTTTGTATAGCATGTAAACTGCATTTGAAAGGATATAAGTTTTCTTAAATTAAACTTGAATTAAAATGAAGACTTTAACATACTTTTTCCTTGATCTTGAGAAGCAGTACTAGTTCTCTGTATACTTTTCTCAGCAATGTTTTTCTTTCTGTGATTCACTCATACAGATATCGATACTGCGTTTCTCCCTCACGTCTGTGAAGATGGTGTTTGCTTTTTTTGTAGGCTCCCTCAAATTAAGAGAACCCTGCTGCTGACAGTTTTAACATGGTAATTCTATAGATCGCAGGCTGTCATTTAGAGACCACTAAATTTTTTTTTGTTTGCCTTCTTTCTCATTTGCAATTTCATTATCATTAGTTTTACTTTGAGAGAATACATTCAGCACAGAAAGCAACAAAGTTGAGATAGCTAAAGTTTATCACATAACTTGTAACATAATATAAAAACTTGGCAGTAGCAGACAGCCTGCTATGTCATCCTTACAATTAGATCTCAACTATGAGCAGTACAACTCAAAAAATAATTCAAAATACCCAATGTCTTTCTAAATCTTCCTCAAACACAGTTTGTATTTTGCTGTGAGGTTTTCCTGACCCTCTCTTTATCTATAGCCAAAAATGTTCGTAAGGGGTCACTGATTTTGCTGGCTTTTGGTTTCATTTTTCTGGTTTTATAGGGTTTTCATGTGCCACATAGGCAAGAAATGAAGTCAGAAAGAAACCAAATTAATATGGATTTTTTTCCTCCTCATTTCTAACATAGGCTTAGCATTTTGCATCATGCAGGTGTGACAAACAATAGCTGCTAAAAGGAAAGAAACAACAAAAACAAAAAAATAATTTAAACATTGTTTGATCTAGAAGCAACATTTCTGAAGCATGTCTAAAATATTTAAAAATGAAATTCAGTTAGAATACTTTTTGTATTACACTATTCAGGTTAATAAATGTAATGCTGAAGAACTGGGAGATATTATTCTGGGAATAAAAGAGGAAATAAATTACTGTAACTCTACAAGATAAACAGCCAAAAGTTTTATCATTAATTTATCAAACTTCTTGAACTTTGTGTCACCAGTTAAACCTGTATTAGTATTAAAGAAGAAAAAAACATTTTTTTAAAAAAAGCTGTACCTTCTTTAAAAAGATCACTTATCACTTTCTCTTGCTGTTTTAAGAAAAACCTTGTATGATCACATTTAATGCTGTCAAAGCTCCAGTTTACAGAAGCGAGTACACCCAGATCTGTCAAATCTTTTAGAACAGGAATGGCTGCTTCTTCCAAGAGGCAGTATGCCTGGCATTGGCTTTCTGGATTGCACGATAAACAAAACATAATAATAAAGTTTGGTTTCATATACTACTACTGCTCAAGAATATTGAAAAGACCTAGTAAAGCACAAACAACACTGACTTCTTCATGAAAGCTTTAACATTAATAGAAAAACAGTTGCTCGCACAGGAGTCTCCTGGGTGGTAGAATTAAGCTGATCCTCACAGCAGGCAACCATGTTATTCCATGCATTTCATAAAGTGATCAAACTCCATGATGAAAAGTTAGGATTTTCTACTCCTGTGATTCCCACTAAGATTGCACTATTATTCCATTGTTCTATAGCCTTCTACTTTGTAGTCTAAACTTAGCTTAGTCCCTTTATGTCTACTTGTTACTATAACTTAAACAGCCTTTCTCCTTCTCTTTTATTTAACTTCTAATATCTTTGTCTAGCAAGGCTAAACAAGCCAATCTGTTAGTCTCTTTGTGCTTTCATACTAACAGTTCTTAATTGCTTCAGGGTGGCTGTTTCACAATTTTTTCCTAATTACAACTGAATTTCTTGCTATTAGCTTCCATGACAGAGCTGTCAATTGCTGAATGAATTGAAAGGGCTGTCCTTTTCCTCAGGTAAGAAGGTGAAACTCTTCCATACCCATTTTTTAAAATTATAGTTGAATTGATCATATCAACATGATCAGAACTGTGTGATTCTTCATTTTCAAAGCTTTACTTTTCAAAAATATTTTCAACTGATCTGTACAAATTATTTGACTAGCAGCTGACAACTTCACTTGGTCAATGCACTACTTCATAAGAGCAATTAATAACTTCAAAATTTTATGCATTCTAAAAATAGTTATATTACTATGTCCAGTTTTTCAGCCTGTATGGAAATAAGTCTGATACTACAGTATTTTGGATGCCCCTTGTATAATTTCATATGGGCATTCCTATATTAATGTATCATTTTCTTTCTAAGGTGTATTTCTAATCACGCGTCTTCAATGTTCCACTATTAAGTAAAACGCTTGTGTCAATCTCTCTAATCTCTGTTTTGGCTATAGCTTGGTTTTGAGAAAGATTCCTTTCCTTCATGTGCAAGACCACCATGGTGAAACACACTTTATTTCAAGGACAATAGCAGTACATTCAGTCCCAACAAACACTACCTTTGCAAAATGCTAATTTTTATTTTGACTGCAGAAAAGCTTTAATTTTTTTTCCAGTTGCATTAAAGGAGTCTTACTTCAAAATTTATTTTAAAACAATTAAAAAATAAGCTTATAGCTATTATGTGATTCTCATCTCAGGTGGGAACAGAGGAAAATAACTGCTCTGCTCTTTCACTGGTTCTGTGGAAGAGACTCCCATTAAGCACATGGTTAGAGTGAATGCATTTCCACAGAAGCCCAAACTAATCTGTTTTAGACCTACAACTTTCTAGCACTGGGTGTGCTTGATTTGAGGCTGTAAAATATCTTGGATAAATATCTTCTAGGTTCTTCTCCACCATTTCTACTGCATAAAAAAATTGTTGTTAGTGCAAGTTCTTTGATACAATGTGTTGAAAAGTACAACAGCAAGAGTTCACAGGGAAAGACTCAATCATGTATGAAAGAATACATGTGTTAATGACATTTCCTACCAAAATGACTGCAAATCCCTTCTGCCCCCAATTCTCTCATTTACTCTGTCAGAGAAAAAAATGCAGAATAATAATTTGAGGGTACTGATTGGCACGAAGAGATTCCATGTCTGCTGATTTAGATCAGACATAACTCAAAGTCTGTACTTTTTAGTTTGCATGCAATTGGCTTTAGTCTTAAAACAGAATTCCATGGCCTGCTCTCACACTCGTGTCAAAATAAATATCCATCTATTTGGAATATTTTCAGTCACAAGGAGGAGAGACTAAGCCTAATAATTTCCATATTTGTCTAAGTAGTACTATTTAATATAAAATTATATTGCAAAGTTATATATAAAAAAGCGTATGCAAAAATAGTATACCTGATGCTTGAATATTGACTGTGACACTGTCCTCACTCTCTTGTTCTTTTTCATTTTTTCTCAGAGTCTCACAAACAGAACTGTCCTCTTTGTGAACATGCATATGCTGTTCTTCAGGTTGTAGCACTAAATTATTAAACCACAAGTGAACATTTAGATACAAACATCACAAAACCAGATCAATGAATAAGAAAACTGTTCTTGTAAATGACTGTACATGCAGAAATATTTTCAAATTAAGTAGCTTCTATGGCACATACATTTTCCTTTCATGAACTTCTTTATTGTTCTCATAGGCTCATATAGTATGGAAAAACCATTGAGACAGAGAGAGAGATGAGGTCCTTCACAGCCCAAGAAGTCAGGCATTACCAGGTTCCTCTTCCTTAGGGCAGAAATACAGAGCTGGGAAAATTAAGGAGGTACTATAGCTCTATAATATAGCACCATAGGAAAGCTCATATGCCTTTATATGGAGAAAAAACATGTATGAGCGGAAAGATGTTGTTGACTATAAGGAGCTCAAACTATGAAAAATTTCTCAGTGAGTGTGAGTAGAAAAGGCTTGGTACTGTCAGTGACCCAGAAAGAACATGGAAACTGCAAATGGCAGAAAAAAAAAGAAGAAAAATTTCTTATTGAAAATAACTTTTTCTCTTGTCTTATAGCTATCTTTTGCTAATTCTTAGTATTTCCAACTCTCCTACCCTTCTTCTTTATAAATGCCGATGCATGATCTACAGCTTCTGCCCACAAAGCTTCCTTTGGCAGCTCTACCTCTTTATTTCGGAGAGGGGTTCTGGCTGAATAGGTGTCTCCTAAATATTGCTGATTTTTTTTAGTTATGAATGTCAGTTTCCTCAGAAAGCAAACTGATCATACAGAGACAGAAAGAAAAGAAAAAAACAGTTTTTTTCCTAGTTAAGTTAAAAAAACCTTCCTGATTTTGAAAAGGTATAACTGGGTTCAAAATTGGATCAATGAACTGTTTCTACCACTTCCCTCCTCTGCATTTTCTGAACTAAATATTATACACAATGACATCTTTAAAAAATAAGCCAAACAACAAAGACAATAGAGAAAGATTCCTACAAGCAGTGCTGGCATTTCTTATTTTCAGTTAAATTTAGAATGACCTATACGGTTCAGTGGGTTCTTTATATATCAGACAAAACTGATCTGCAGCATGAGGGTCTACCTGTAAACATATTCAAAACTGCATTTAACTTACTTAAACCTCCACAAGCCTATTCTTAAATGTGGCATAGCTTGTCTTTCAATACATTTGGATTTCTTGTTAGGAGCTGCAGTTCTAGTCAGAGTTCACTAGATGGTGGCATAAAACTTCAGTTCAGGTACCTTGAGCTACTTCTAAAATTGGCCTTGTTGCTCTCTGAGGCCGTGGAAAGGTTTTATGCATGCATATCTACCAGTGTCAGTAACAGATGAATTTTACCAAGAAATATTTCTTCCACAAGATTACATAAGCTTGCAATTAAATAAATAACTCAATTCTTTCCTATAGGAATTATTGCTGAAAGCTTTTATGTAACAATTTTAACCCTTTTTTTCTTTTTGTGCTGGGAGATACGACTGAAACACAGATAAAAGTTATTGGCAGAATTCTGCCATACAAGCCCAAAAAATAACAAATATTCTTTTTTAATACAACTTCATCCTGAAAAGTGAATCTGGAAATATGTCTCCTGATATTTTGTGTCACAAATATTTCTTTTTTAAAACAAATAAGGAATTTCTTCTACTTCTTTTTCCTCTCTGGTATTTTGTATGTCTGCAATGTTCAATGTATAGCCTGAGATTCTTTCATAAGCATTGTTTGTCATCAACAAGAACAGGGCTACGAAAAACTTTCTATTTTCTCTAAGACATATTCAGCCTCATTGTTTGACAGGGTTTGCATCAAGGTAACTAGCTCAAATGCTTCTTTCCAGAGAAAAACTTTAACTCTTGTTCATTGTCTAGGCTATGTTGGTGCTACAAAAGTAAGAGTATTGATAATTACTAATTGATAAATACAATTAATTTGATAACTACAACTGATAACTAGTATTTCTCCAAAGAGAACATATGGACAGAAGAAATCTTCTGGAGTAAGTACCATTTAGAGTTACTTTGTCAGAATAGGAATAAACTCTTGTATTTATTTTATTAAAAAACACTTCCACCACCACAAAAAAAACCAAACCCAAACCCAAACCCAAAACCAAAGCACCCACCCAACCAAAACAAACAAAAAAATCCCCTAAGATATCCAAAGGAAAAAACAAAAGGTAAGATCATTAGCTGAAAATTCAGCTACATCAAAGATCATAAAAATGTTACCATTGGCTTCAAAGTATTTTTTCCCCATAAATCCACTAGCATGAACTAGCATCTATTGTAACTGGTATAAGAGAGCAGAATTAAACGTGGAAAAATGGCAGAATAAACTGGTTCACATACCTTTTTCAGGACTATCTACATAATTTTTTTCCTCTCTTTGGATGAGTGTACATTTAGATCTCAGCATGATAAAGTTGCTCAGATCAGAATCATCGTTGTACCATTTTGTAGCAATTGCAAATGATGCAGATTTTTGACCACTGGATGAGTTGTCTTGTTTAGAAGACACATCTTTACAGCTGATTGATTCAGATGATTTGGGGGTTTTCTCTTCTTGGTTTAAGAAATAAATTGCCTCTTCTATCTTATTCTTTTTTATGCTTCCTCCAGTAAGCTCTTCCACAGATGTATTTTTATTGTGAATTTTGGCAGATGATGCAGGACTCATATGCAGGGCAGAGTACTGACTTTGAGTCTGTGGTGACATGTAAAGATTAATTACTTTGTCTGACTGATGTTTTTCAGCAGAAAGCAGATCCTGGTTTGTCAAGGAATTCTTCTCTTCAAGCCATCCTAAAAACCAAAAATTAATTTCTTTGCTGCAACACAGATTTTTTCTTTTCTTTCTCCTGGTTGGAGTTAGCTACTTCGGATAATTATAGAGAAAGCATTTTTTATTTCTTCTTTCTGCCTTCCCAGATCATTAGAATCCACTTTTAGAAAATTTGTACTCATTAGTCCTAAGTAAAAATGTACGATGTTGAGAAACAGAAGGCCGTGCTACTGTTAGGAGAAGTTTTTACCATCTGCCTCGTACTGACTGGTGTTAGATTTCTAGGAAGTGGGATGCAACACATTTCATTAGGAAGAAAGATTAAAAGATTAACAGATTTTTTTTTAGAGGAAAAAAAAGAAGTAAAGCATGCAATTAGCTCCCCCTAAAGATGTGCTTCACTAGAACTGCAATTTTTTGCATTGCTGCTGAACATCCATGTTAAACACAGTAGCTAAACACTTCATGATATGTAAAAGGCAGTTAAGTGGAAATGTTCTTTCATGAGCTGTGCCTATCTGTTTCACAACATATCATGTTACTGCCAGTCCTTAGAGCTCTACAACCATAATTGGTACCTTGCAGTCAGGCCACAGTTATATAATAAAATCTAAATAACTTTTTGCATTTTCTGTTAAAGTTTGATTGTAAGTATGCATAATGGTCCATGAGAAATTCTAAAGTTTGAGTGGTTCACATCTGAAACCATAGCCAGCATAAAAAAACCCCCTCTGAATAGCATTACAAAATAAAGAATTTTCACTGTAACATACTCTCCCCACTGACCTTCTGCAGATAGGACTATACAAATAGCTGCTTTATTAACATATTCCAATGCAAAATTACTATTTGTTAAGAAATGCTCCTGTATGAAACTATTTTATTAAAAAATAGTATGGCTGGTGGAGGCTACTTTTCATCTGCACATTAATAGAAAAGGTAACTTTGTGAAGTTAAACACTTCTGTTCCTATAGTTCATTCTAAGGTTGTGAAAGTGCAGCTTAATTGTAGTAGTGTTGCTACTTCATATTGCCATAAAACATTTTGCTCTTGAGAATAAGAAATCTTCCGTTCCCTTCCTTCTTGGAGGAATATAACTGGACGTATATAACTGTCACTGTGTCATTCTCTGTTAAAGTACCTATCTTTGCCTTTTTATCACTTTTTTTCTAAAAAAAGAAGATACTTACCTTCTAACTGATACGAGGTAAATTGTGTGAATGTTTCTACTTCTGTAGGAAGCAAACTGTTTGCATTACTGGCATCCATGTTTAATTGCTCCAAAGTTTTTATGGAGACTGGATTTAAACCCAAATGAAGCCACCAGCCCTCCTCTAGTGAGCTAAGCATTGGTGCTTCTACCTCAACTTGTAGCACTTCCTTCAGTTCTGTAAGCGAATGACGCTGATAAGCAAGTTTAACAGTCTGAGGCGCTACAAAAACCAGACATCAACATAAAATATTAATAAACTAGAAACATGAAAATAGAATGTCATTTTAGAAATGAAAGTTCCCAAATACTGATGACCTACTACATACATCCATTGTTTATACTTCCATTTGTAACTCAGTGTCCATTAATAGACTTAAAAGCAAAATAGTCAGTGTTAGCAGAGCAAGTGTGCTTTTTACTTACTGAGTGTATGAGTAAGGGGGGTGTTAAATTTTTTTCAGACCTAATAATGTGTAGCTGCAAAACTAAAGTTACAAATGACCTTGTTCATTATCTCTGGGTTTACTTGTCATGCTTACAAAGATTTAACATAATCCTTACCTGAAAAGAAAATGAACTTAAATACTAATAAGCCTATGATACATTGTTTTCAACTATAAATTAAGGTACAAATGAATTGGACAACATAACAAGTCAATATACATAGTTTAATCCTGAGACTTTTAAAGTGATGGCAAACGAAATCAAAGGACAGTGGTAATGAGTATTCTGGTGCTGTCAGAAATAACCTGCAGCTTACTTTGGTTTTGTGTATTTTGCTACCTAACATGAACTCTGCTCTTGTCAAGTTATTATTTCCCATTAACAGTACTTTTCTATTGATTGATACATATTTTGAAATATTATTTAAGGAAAAATAGCACACAGAAAAGAGTTCAACAGATTACCAAATTTCAATTATCAGTTATTGAGTATAATTAGTAGTATTGAGCTGACATTTCCATAATGAAATAAATCTCTTACTTCATTCAAATTACCTCCATAGAAGGATACATGACATACCAACTTCTATGTTGCATACTGTAGCTTTTTACATGTACTAAAAGAATCAGATAATCCAAACTTCAGAGCATTAAATTAATTGGATAAACTTCAGTGGCTCAAAAGATGTGCTCTGTAATATAACATTATCTTTTTCACTATATTTTGTCCAGGTACATGGAACTCTTCAACATCAATTAGAAACTGGTCATCAATTAGAAATTGATCATCAATTAGAAATCCTTACCAACCAACAAAAGAGAGTTCATATTATCCTGATACTTCTCTGACTGCCACACCGAAGATACTAAGTATTCCCTAGAGGGCTCTGTAATCAAAATACTACAAAGAAAATAAAACAAGACTTGGAGGTATGAAGTTTAACAGCATTATCTGTTGAATTTTGATCTATATAAAACTACCTTTCAAAGATTTACTTTCTTTCTAAATTTTCAGTTCATTCATTCATTCACTCATTAAAATTTTTTCTTGTCCATATAGAGGGTCACTTCATGCAACACCATGGCAAACAGGAAGGAGTGAGAGGAACCATCAAGGCTGGTTCACGAAGTAAAGCAGCACAGAATGAGAATTTTAGCTAAACTGTGGTTCCCTCCCCAAAAGGATATTTAAATTCTTTGAGCATACACGAGAAAGATAGCAAGGCAAAAAATGCTAGTCTCAAAAACAAGATGAGAAGGAAAGGATGAGTCAATCCTGATCCTATGTCACCATGAAAAGGCTTAAATTCCATTGTTGGGATATCCCCAAAACACAGACAACACTTTCTTCCTGTATCTCTTCCAGATATTTTGTAGGTGATACTTGCTCAACAGATGTTTGCCATATGTAGAAACATATGCATATACACACATGCGTACTTGCTATATACATAAATATTTACTGTTGACTACTCCAAAAAGGAGACTGGATATTCAGGCTATTAAGTCCCCCAGGAGAAAGAGGTCTACAGTAGTGACTGTCATTTCCTTTTTCAAGCTCCCCTGAAAAGCCACAGATGCAGTCTGTTCACTCTTTCATGCAAACCACAAAATATATCCAGCTGTCTCAGAGAATAACTACTAATTCACAAATAGGCTAACATTATTTTTGCACTAATTTTGAGGATTTATGATTTAAAGGGCTTATGACAGGATTTATTACTACAAAGTTTTCATTACCTGTTATCAGAAAGAGGAATAGCGTCTTCTTGAAGTCCTGTGCACAGAAAATTAACCCATGATCTTTGTTGTCTGCACGGAGGAGTTAAAGGTACTTCCATTTTCTCTTTCAGATATGGAATATATTTAGCTAGAAATAGCATAAAGCCCGACCCAAAACAAAAATAAAAAATCTACATTACAAAGCTACTAGTGAATGAAATACACATACTTAGGAATTTTACACTAGTGAAGTCTTGGATTAAAATACAAAATATTTTCGTTGGACAAATTCACTACTTAAGCAATAAAATCCAAATACTTCACATTTAATTTCCAGACAGTTTGGGGATAATAATGTGTAGATCACATTCCTTTACTCATTCTGTAATGTAGTTCTGGCTACATACTCTTGCCATGTAAGATGATTTTTATGATTAAATCACCAGGTACTATGGCTGAGGTTTTGATATTATGTGTTCATGCTTGTTGGCCTTCTTAGATAGTTCCCACAAAAATGAAGTTAAATAGAGGGGAGAGAGACTTCAGACAATATTGTGCTGGCTGTAACATTCCCATGAATGGACTCAGCAACTTCAGAAAAAGACAGTAAGGATTTTAAAGAAAAAATTACTCCTTCAAGCAGATTTAGTACTCATTGTAATTTCTAGGGATGACGACTGAAATGAATTACACCACCAAATTTTTTAAAGCAGTATACAAACAAACCTGGCATGTTAAATGTCCCCTGCAAGTCACTTTTCACATCCTTTTTTTGCCAAACATATTAAATGCAGACATTTTAAGTGATTATTGGTTTTTACTCAAACCTATTAAGGAATTTGCAGCTTCCTTGATTTTGTTGTCATTCCTTAAAAATTGGCAGTTTACACGCCCTGGTATTCATCTCTCTGGCACTCTTCTAGTAATATTTCTCGTTAAGCTTCACTAGAAAGTAGAGGTCACCAAAAAAACCCAAACAAACCAGTTCCCCCATGTTCTGTGAAACCTAACAGCCAGAAGAATTATAAGTAAATAAGTGCCTCCATAAGGAAAAACACTTGTAACAAATTGCCTATTCATTCCAACAGTAAGTAAGCAGCTACAATCAACATAAACACATTGTTTGGCCAACTGGTCCACAGCAGGCTATGAATCAGCCACCTGCCCAGCTGCTTACAGCTGTTCCTTGTCCAACCTAACAAGCAGATGGTAGGCAGGAAGGCCAGGAGGGATAAAGGACAGTGTTAGAAAGCCAGAGAAAGTACAGTACACATTGGAAAAAAAAATCCCTAAACCAATAAGAAATAAAAGCAGTCACAAAAGGAAGAAACAGACTTCCAGTCAGTGTAATTTCTTTCCCATTTACTTAGAACAAAAAAAGCTCAGTGAATTTCTGCTGTGAACTTCAGCTCACAAACTGCTTTTTGTGGTGAGAAACAAATTTAGCACTTTTCTTTGAACAGGACAGGAGCTGATCTCAGGACAGCAAAAATTCCTGATATATCTAAAAAGAACAGTTATTTCTCTTTGAGCAATACAGTTAATATTTCTTCTTGTCTAGTTATTTTTGCCTTTGAGACTGGAACATTTTGACCAGCATTACCACATTAGGTAAACTCTGCCTACACTCGGGGTGCCATTCCCCTTGTCAGAGCATTAACGAGTGAGTGAATTCTCTTGACCCTCAACCCCTTTATCAATAAGTAATCCCCAGAGCTAGCAGGAAAGGAAGGCAAACAATGAAATGTTTACTGAAAATGCCATTATTTTATGACTGCTTCTTCTCTGAGTTCAAGTAAACATATTTCACTTCTGGTAACTTGTGAACAGCAAAATTAATTAGAAGGAAAAGACTGTAGGGTATCTCTGCTGACATTTGACACCCAATATAGGAACTTCATTAGCAAACAGTGTCTTAGGAGTGCATGTACAGGTTTGCAGGTCTCTATGCTACAGATCTGAGTATATCCTAAAAAAAAAAAAAAAAGACATGGAAGCTGTCTGTGCCCCAAAGATTGAATCTTGCCTGATTCAATGGCAGAGCTAAGCCAGCAAACTGCCAATAAAGATTAATGCCATCACTTTCTTCTAAAAACAATTCAAGGTGGTTTGCCTGCTTATCTACTCCAGAAGAATGGACAATATCCTAGATAAGATCATAGCCAACTTGTTATTACTGTATACAGGAGGAGTGTCTCAAACTGCTCAGATCACTGCACTTAAGCTTCTCCTGCTTATCATAAGCTTTAGAAGTAAAGAACAGTCAGATAGCTCACCAGATTCAGATTACAGTTAATCATGCTAGGCAATAATCTCCAGATGTTAAACTAAGTTTAATTTTGTCTTGGTGGGACAACACATGGTGGGTTTGCCTTGAGCTTTTACATCAGACACTTTGAGCTGATATGATTGCAAAAGCCCACTACAATACAGTATCAGGAGTGTTATGCTACTAGCCTGAAGAGGACAACCATTGGTCCAATTTAAATCATATTGAAACTAGCACAAGAGTGGTCTTGGTCTGGAGAAAACTCAAAATTTCTGAAGTATTTTAGTAACTGCTGGATGGAAAACTATCGAGTGAACATGCACTGGAGTATAATACTGCTACTGTTCAATGCAATAATGAATAGACTTTTCCCAAGACAGGATATACATTAGGATGAAAGGTACATGTTTATTCAAGTATTGCCACTCTGCCCAGATCACATCCATTTGTAAATGTCACTCTTTGTGCAGGCTTTTCTGCATGAAATTAAAGGTGAAAAATGTCACCAGCACAGCCATTTTTCTGCCTGTCTTAGCCAGACAACATTAAGTTATGAAAATAGTAGGGCTGGCGATAATATCCATTATTTTGAGATGTTACACCTGGAACCTGAAGAAATTTTAACTGAGGTGGGACAGTTAGTATGAACACTCAGACACCAAACCTGACTGGCATTGGTATGCATTGTAACTAGCATGCCTGACTGAGTTTTCAAGCTCTTAAAGGTTGGTACGTATAAAGGATTTCCTAATGCCTGTGTAGGAGAAGCCAGGATTCGACACACACATCAGCAAATATTCAATACTTTCAGTTTATTTATGTGGAAAACAGCTCTGGTGACTACGTGATTTAATTTCTTGATCACACAGCATTACTGAACCATTTGGAAACTAAAATGTCTGCACAGGAGTTTTGAACCTTTAGAAGTTATAAACTCAGTACTTCTCCCTGGATTGTCCTCCATCACCCTCTTTTGAAAGCATTTACATAAGACTTTAACAAACTTTAAACTGTGCTCCTTGACTCCATAATTTTAATCAATCTGCCTTGACTTTCCTCTGCCCTCTCTGGGTAGGTAAGTTGTTAGATAAAAAAATCTAAAAAGCTAATCAAGTGCAAAAGATTTTGCACACCACTTGCAGCCAAAAGCAACATGAAGGAACTGTAAAAAGTTGATTACGTTTAGCTTTTAAACTCTTGAAAGGAGTATGGCACTTCTACCTGCTTATGGTGCAGGTACAAAATAGTAGATTACACAAAGCAAACATTCTTACTTTGTCTATATGGTGTATGTACTCCCAAGAACAGAATATGGGACAATCACCTGAAGAATTCGTTTTAAATACCAACCCTTGATTTATGTAGATTTTCCTACCTGACTCACAGAATTCCAACATACTTCTACTATCACTGGAGCAAGCCTCTTGTGGTATGGGATAGTACTTGGAAATTTCTATTTTGTATGCAATTTCTGCTTTGAGATCTGAAAACAGATTTTAAAAGGAGCCATAAATGAACCATTTATTCCTTTTTTTTCTATCTTTTTTTTGAATGTCCATAATATATTGTTATGAAAAAATACAGTTATGCTTAGTAACCCCAAAGGCCATAGCTGATCAGAGCAATGCTCAGTCTCATTCCTTAAAGGTGCCAGAGAAAAAAACTACAATATAGTATAGTCACTATCTGAACTATTCAAAGTTCTTATGACTACAGTGATATGATTTCTGAACAAGTAGGCAGCCTAAATGTAGTTTACTAGGATTTTGTGTATGTAGATTATCTTGCTACTAAAAAGGAATAAAACAGAACAGAAAAGAATAGTCAGGGCTAACATCTATGTACAAAATCCTCAAACCTCTGCAGTGGAGGTTGGGTCACTCAGCTTGGAACATGGCTTGTAGGTTGTGATGTACTAAATGTATCACAAGGAATGTGCACGAAACTGCCTTAGTCAAATATACACTTTCAAAAGTTTTGTTCCTATCTTCAATAAGAGACTAGATTACTCCAAACTGCTGCCCTATCAGAAAGAGAATTCAGCACACGCCCTCCACACTCAGAAGCATGCATCTTGCTTCTTTGAGCTGCTTTCTGTCCACCAAAGAAGTGGTTTTCTTCACTTGTTTGCCAAAACCAATGCAAACTGTTTTTTTAAATCAAAATAAAAAAATCTCGGGCACTGTCTTTTTCTTTTAACTACACAAAATAATATCATAGATATCAATCCAACAGCTAGTAAGCATCATCAAAATTGTACTTATCTGTAGTACAAAAGAATTTAGTAACTTCTCTTAAATTCCTTTAAAGAAATTACTACTGTCATTTAGAATATTCCTGTTATCCACAGAAATATTTAACCCTTTTTCTCCAGAAATCTGCTTTTGTTCGCAATTACAATGTAATACAAGCAATTCATATAGTATAACTGTACTGCATATAACCATCTTAAGGATGTCTCTCAAAGTAAATTAATTACAGATAAGACAATGTAACCCTGATTTATTACACTTGTGGCAGACTGGATATCATGAATCACAGCTCATGTTACATTTGTTTCCAAGATTACAACACAGCCATGGATTGAACCAAATGGCAAATAGTTCACTTCCCTTTGGTTACTTGAGGAGACATTTCTAATACCCAGAAATTTGGGTATAGCACAGTTCATAGTCTCATACACAGAAATTCTCATTTGATAGGCTGTGATGTAATTCATAAGTCAACTAAATATAAAAGAGCTAGATTGTGTTAAGTGTGTGCAAATGAAAGGAAAATCAGGTCAAGAAGCAATTAAGAAAACCAACCCTCACCTTCTTTGATCATCTCTTTGCACATGTCTTCATCAGCCATAGTTTCTGGAGCTAAATTTAACAACTCTTTAAGTTCCAAGTATGATGGAATCCTAACAGAATCTGATCTGCTATTGCTGGGTTTGCAGAATTCTAACTCAACAGGCAACATGAAATACTGAAAAATATTAATCACAACAGAATGGTAAGTAAATTTCCCTTGATGTTACTGTACATTCTAAGCTTTTTCAAAATCTTGAAATAGCTTAACTCTAAACTAGCTAAGAGCTTTTAAGAAAGAAGTCATATGTCATTTACACAGCATACACGAAGCTTTGCTCAATACAGAGGAAAAAAAATAGTGTCACAGTATTTCAAATTGAGTCAGTAGAGTATAAAATGTGGATCTGAAATTACAGTTCCCAATCAAGCAAAATCCTCATTTATTTCATTGAAAGTTTGGGGTTTTAGAATTTTGAAAAATGGAGCAAAAAATAAATCTGACTTCTTTTAAAAAAGAAGCCAAACTGGCCCCCCAAATCCCAGAGCATGTCTTGGAACTTTCCCTTTCCCATGCACTTGTCACATCTTCCTGTTCTGGTTAATTTTTATTCTTAGTGTAACAGTACCTACATAAAACTGCCAACACATCAGGTCCCAGGAGAAACAGCTGATCAGAGTGGAGATTCCCAACAACAGCATCCAAGAATTAAAAAATGACAAATAATACCAGTGTTTTCTGATCTTGGAAATATGAAGGCTACAAATATTTGGCAAGTATGAGAAGAATTCAGTAAAATGACTTGCAGATGAACAAACACTTATGCATAACATAAAGCAATCACTAATATGATTAGTAAGAAACAACATGATGATACCTCTTCATCTTTTACAGATATGGTACAGAAGTTCTCTTTAATCCCCTGCAATTGTTTTTTACTCTCTTGCATCTCCGTTTCATTTTGGAAAGTCAAACATTCCCTTTAAAAGATAAAAAAATAAAGCATGTGATTTCTTTGTATTACTTCATATCTAAGACTGAAAGTCTTAGTGGTAGCTTTAATAGTCATATATGTTGCAAAAGTTGTTTTTTTTCTAAATCCATGCTTTTCTAAGACAGCAATTCTAGGGGATGCTGTACCAACCTGTGTAATTAACTGAAATTATTTTTCAAGAAATAATACATTATATACAGAGTAGAACTACTTGATATTGAGACCTGCCTTAAAAAAGTTACAGAAAAAAAACCCATATTAAAATTGTTCATCATTTCAACACGTAAGTCCTGTTAGGTAAAAAATGCTTTCTGTAAAAGCTGCAGAGCTAATTCTTTTCTAATGTCAAGTTTTTCTGCTATATACAAAATGTCTATATTTTTAATATATATATTTGTATTCTATAACGTTGACATTATTTATCTTTTGTCACCTTTCACTTCTATTTTCAGGAACGATTCAGCACAAAAGAAGGCAGAGTGTGCTCACTGTTAATTAAAATGCAAACTAAAAGTATGTTCCCTAGTTTAAATGACAAACTTTTAAAATGCCAAGAAGTAAAACTCACGGTGAGGCTACTACTTGTCTTGTAAAACAAGGATACAAGCAGAACAGGGATGAAGATTTTTCAAGTAGAAAGAAAACCTTTTGTCAGGCTTCCCCCCCCGTGGCCATTACAGGCACTAAATCTATAATGACTTTTTAGGGCGATAGCTTCCTCATCGGTCCCTGACACCACTATTTTTGTGGAGGAATACTTTAGACTGAAGAGTATAAATTGTTCTATGCCTAGTCTTGGGATGTTCACTTAATTTTATCTTAAGTAGAAGCCTGTCTAAATGCATCTCCCAATGTGGTCCACTAGGAGATTTGGACTCCCACCTTGAGAAGGCTGGTGGCTTTGCTAGTAAACTCCGGATCAGCAGGTTGGAGCTATTTCCGTAAAGGTTCACACTAACATTTTTTTCTCCTGTAACTGGTACTTCTGAAAGTCATTGCAGAATTTGGATCATGTTCTCTTCGCTGGATATTTACAGTATTCGCATGTGCATAGTCTCATGTCCAAGACTCACTGTGAGATCGGGGCTCGTGTTTGAAAAAACAGGCAAACAACCCCACTCCTCCCTGTTCTGTTACTATATAGGTACAGTTAAATCAGTTAAAATCTGATTTGCCTTGCTTATGAATCATGCAACCCTATCAAGTGCAAAGGAAGCTATACAAGTCATCCAGACATGGAGCAAATCAGCACAAGATTTAGTCAGACTTTATGAATGTATGTATACAGATGAACATATTTACAAAATATTAGGCACATTCCGAATAAAACTTATAACTGGTTTAATGTACCAGTTTGTTCAAATTCCTGACATAAGGCATCATTCAATTAAATTCAATCAACCTAGCAATATGAAAGTGAGCAAAAACATAATAATATTTGGACTTGAAATAATACAATTCAGCAGCATAAGAGCACAGATTTACTGACAGCGTGACCGAGAGGAGGGAAAGAAGGAACACAGAAGCATGTGTAAAATCCTGGCTCAAATAAATTTAGTGCCATTTTACTGGTAGGGAATCAGTCAGTCTGAGGGAGGACCAGATCCTTTAAAGATGGACATTTTTTTAGTATTCCAAAACTAAAATCCTGAGCACATTTCACACTTACAGAATGTACAAATGACATAATTTCATTTATCTAGTTTTCTTAAATAATGCATATAAATTTCATTCTACTCATTTTTTCATAAATAAGAAGAAAAGCTGAAGTCTTTACCTGTTGCAAATATAAATTATTTAAAAAGTTAACATACAACAGAAGATGTTAAAATGTTAATGGCATTACACACAGACTATTATTTATGTTTAATATTATACAATAATTTGTAGATACCTGAAAATGTTCTCTTCTGTCAAATTCTGTCCTTCAGAACCTAAAAGGGGATCTTTCACTAAAAAAAACTGTAGTCTACTCAGAAGTATAGATGAAGTAGGCAGGTTTTTACGAAAATTTTCAAGATTATCAATAAAAACAAGTTCCTCTTCTATATATAAATCTGAAAAAAAAAGAAAAAGAAAGGTTAACAAACAATATAAACATAATAAGAATTATCAGAATAAAGAGAGTTGTTGAGCAACTGTTGGAATGCTATAAATGTCAGCAAAACAATAATTAATTTTTACTTTAAATATTTTAGGATTTTTAAGCTTTAAATGAAACAAAGTCTAGACTTCCAATGGTTCACATGATAAGCTTTTGTTTTCTTTGGCTTTTTCTTTTGTTTACCTACCACCTGTTAAAAAGAAAAGGTACTTTCTTTTCATTCCTTTGTTTGCATTGTAAAGTACACTAAAGGAACTTTTGAGGTAGGTTTTGGCAAAGAAACAGTTCAGTGCAATTTTTAATGTTGAACTGAGGCACTCTTTCCATACACATCTAAACCTAAATGAAGATTCTCTAATTTTGAAGTAATAAAATATTTATTTACAAAATAAGCAGACAAAAAATATAGGTTACAAATTATTATGATTTCAGGAAAGACGACATTATTCTTAATTGAGTTTAGACTACTACTGTCCATGAGACAGAACTGATGCAGTAATCACAACTCTATTATTTGATGCAATTCTTCATATTTGCAATATAATACACATACACACATATATACACACATATTATACATATATAATACATATAGAAGGGGAAACAGAGTTTTTTGTTCTTCTTTATTTTTAGCAGCATGGAAGCCTCCTTATTCCCACATCCCCCTTTCACTCCCTGGATGAATCCTTATCTTTAATAACCCACCTTTCCTTCCTAGTGGCTGGAAATGATAGATACTGATTATGTTCTCCTTGAAACTGTTTTACGCTGCTAATACAAACAGAACCCCATAAACAAATCTATCAATTAAAAAATACATGGCTTGTTATAAAATGCCTCTGTTTAATGAGACGAACAGTTTGGGAGAGTCCACTAAAGCTTCTAGTTGCCTATAAAGCTTAAAGTACCTCTAGTAAAAAAATTGACATCTCTTCTGATACAATTTACAAAATCCCTGATCTATTCTTCCTTTTCTTCAGGCAATCAGGAAAACAAAGTAGGAAGCACCTCAATATTCAGGCAAATAGTGGTTGCAAAATTAGGTGCTAAAATCAATCAGAAAATAAAGACCGCTTCAATGACATAAACTTGATTGTGCTGTCCTCAAATAATAACTCATTTAATTTTTGTTAATTCAAAGAAAGCAGGATAACTCCTAATATCCTAACACTAAGTCAGGTCAAAAAAGGCACAACTTTGCCCTTGATTTGCATTTTTTATCCCAATTTAGCTATAGTTTTTATTATTTATTATATTCATTTGTATTGTATCTTCTTATTATAAGTGGCTGTAGTACTTAAAGTGTATGAAAAAAGTTTTTTTCAATTAATCTCATTATTCTAATGAGATACAAATATTTTAATTAGTGCATTTCTTTGTTAATTTTAACATATTTTAACCTCTTACTCCCTACCTCAGGAAAGCATGCCTATGCAAGAATGCACTTATGCATTTACTGAAGTGCCCTCCGAAAGTGGAACAGATGTAATCACATACATAACTGCTTTCCTAATACAGAATTTTAAAACTGAAGCAATAGGTAGAATCTGAAATTCACAAATGCCAGGGTTTGAAATCCATAGAAAACTGAACTGAGTTGCCACTTTGTGATTTTAGGAAGTGCAGTTCCACATTTTTTAGTATGCTTATTTTTCAGAATTGTAACTTGAATGCAGTATCATCACTTTCTTTGATTAAATAATTTCTGACCATTAAAACACTTAAGAAAAGAACTTTAATAGGCTTAAGCATGTGCTCAAGTACTTTATCAGTCAGGGAGCAAATATACAGTTCAGGTTTGAATGGGGATTTCACTGCCGGTGATATCATGTGCTAGTGTAAATTAGTGCTCTTCAGCTTAATGGTACAAAGATGGTTGTCATTCCACGGTGAGGTCTTTCTCATATCAGAAAGGTTATTAACAGCATCCTAAATATTGAAAATTTGTTTGTAATCTAATATAAATCTAATGTAATTGGGAAGAAGGTTACAACTCTACAGTTATTGACTGAACCAAAATAAGTTTTTAACTTTTCCATTCAATGTGCTTCATATTTCACAGGTTTTAACTTTCTTACCATTTTCCACTGCTATAGTCACATTTTAAATGTGTGCATAAGCTATTGCACTAAACTGCACAAACTTAATGGAAACTTTTTTGCTTTAAACAAGAACCTTTAAATACTACAGCTCTTAGTAAGTATTATATGTGTTATTTCTTATATTACACCTCAAAAAGTGAAATGACTGAAGAAATTGTTTTTGTTCTCTGAATGGAAGAAGAGGGTTACATTAACAGAAACAACCACGAAATATTTTAACATGCACAAGGTGGTAGAAAAGAATCCCTGCAGTAATAAAACAAGCCATTTAGAAGTCAAATATAGCCTTCCTCTATTGGAAAAAAACAGATTTCAAATGATCATTTCAAATCCTAGATCATGTTTTTTCTTATTTTCTTTCAATACAGGTTAGATAATTATGTCATATCACCCATAATATTCCACTGCTAATTGTTTTTATCTGTCAGTAAATTTTGATGTTTTCACACTCTCTGTATGTATCTTCATGCCTTTAGTGTAACCTAGTCAGTTTTGTGCTCTTAGCTGACTAGCTGGCATTAATTAACAGGTTCTCAATGACACAAAATAGCTTGCAAATCTTTCTGAATGGCAGCTTTTAAAAATATTAGAATTAATATTTCCCTCAGAAGTCAATAGACTTTTGCCAATATTTCCTTCTTTAATGCAAACAGAAAGTTAGAAAAAGTGTTGGCAGTAACACATCGGTTACACTGAAAGATAATTATTGATCTGCTAATTCAATAAATGAGTCACCAGTATAGTGAATAATTTAATGTTCTCCCATTAAAAAAAAAAAATCCAGTCTCTTTAGCTTGCCTATTTATGTTTGTTTAAGCACAATAATAATCTGAAACTTCAAAAAATATAAAATGTTTTATGAAATTTATGCTTTTTTTTTCTTTCAGACTCCTGTCCATGGAAATTTAGCTCTCTTGATTGTTCCTAAGAAAGTAATAGCTAAGACATAGGAAAGCATCTGAATTATTTTTATTCTCTTTGTAAGCACACACTATAGAGAGCTTTATTAATTATTGAAGCCTTCTGCCATATGCCACCTAACTTTGAAAAAAAAAATCAGGTAATTACTTAATCAGATGAACTAAGATTACTGTCTTTCAATTATTAACTGTAACAGGCTTGCATTGTTGATACTATGTTCCTAGTAAATGTTATCTTGTACAATATTGTATCAAGAACCACCTGCCTCCTTCCTGGGACTGTGGAAAAAAGCTCTTAATACTTGATTATATTACTTTCCTTTTGTAAAGTAATATAACTGACAGATATACATTAAAAAAACTGTACTGAAAAAATAAACCTGATAGTTCAGAATAATAAGTCGTAATACAGCTGAATCCAACACTTTCTCAACATTTTGCTTTCTGTGGTCAGAATTCATTATAATTATTAGGGCGCTACTAATGAGAAAATTTCAGAAAATACATAGGAACACTACCCAATTTGAACTATCTTCATCCCAGCAACAAAGCAGGAACTGCTTACTTCTTTCTCTCCCTGACACGGTAAAAGAACATGCCACGAGAACCTAATTTTATTGAGGTACAAAGGATCATTAGCATTTTGACCAATGTCAGATAAGATCTACTTATTGTGATGCTTTTTGTCACCTTCTGCCATACATTTGATCAGCCTGAAACTTCTTTTGGCTTGCATCTATCTTGAACTGTTAAGACAAGCCTTGCTTTTCTGGGGAATAAATCTCTCTTCAGTGGTTATAACTTCTGCAATTGCAAAGGCTGCAATCACCCGAATTGTCTCTTCAATGTCTAAGGATCATGCACAAGAAATTGTGGAAGTTAACAAGCTGACTCCACAAAAAGTTAGAAAACAGTGAATTAAACACTTTACCTTGCCATTGTTCTCTAAATTCAGTGGCATAGTCAGTTTTCAAATATTTGTCTTGTGTGGATTCTTCCTTAAAAACATTTTTTGTAAGTAAGAGAGGTCCTTCTATGTCAGTCTGAGAGCAGGGATTTGAACTTGGAATAACTTCTATTAATCCATTACTAATACAGAACTCTACAGAGGTGATAGGTTTCCTAAAAAGCAGAAAAAATGTCTGTTACTTAAGCAGTTGTAAAAGCACTGTCCTAACTTCCCTGACTCTTCAGTGAATCAACTCAAAAAGATACTCTAAGAACTTTGATAATCACCGTATTCACTGAAGAAGATCAGAAATTACAGAGTTGTTATCACAGTTTGCTAGATCCACAGTCAAATTATATGTTTAGTTCTTCCCCAAGAAAAAGCCCTTTAAGTTTATCCCCAGCATTAAATTGAACAAAAAGATAATGGCTAGAAAAAAGCATTAACCTATTGATGTCATAACATTTATGACAAAAATTTGCTGCTGGGTTAAATGTATAGTCATGTTTCAAAAACCATGCAGAAAGTTCACATAACTGCAGTAGGGAAAAGACAGGATAAATGAAGAAACAAACCTACTTCATCTTCCCGTCACTTTTGATACTAATCTCAATAGTACTATTACTTGTCAGAAAAAAACCTGCTTGCCAAATAAATAGCAAACTCATTTGACTACAGAAAAAAAATAAAATCATAGTCCTGAGCTAATTATGCATCCAGACAAAATATTTGTAATTGCTAATTAAAATATGGTCATGTTAATGCTATGTTATGCATATAAATTGACCGGAACAATAAACTGACTCTGACTGATGAATGCTGACATTTCTGAAAAACCCAAATTTTCTGCTCATCTATACTTATTGAACTTAATATTCTAATTTCAGACAACTGAATTCTCAGCTGTGCATCCTATTGTTTTATTCAGTTTCTTAATAATCCTTTGCATTACACAGTCTTGCTATTTGCTAGCCATCTGGAGGTAAATCTCATAAACGGAATCAGTATATGAGCGCACCTCTGAATTTCAGTATAGACCTTCACATTTACGCAGCAATAGAGAGGAATCTCTACTACACATCTTTAAAAAACAACTATTTTACAACATTTTTTAGTATAGCTCAAAAGTTAATTTTGAAACTACAAGTAGTATAGTTCACAAGCAGTAGCTATGCAGTACTGATAATAATTAATGTCTAAACTTTGACATGGCATAAGCCTTTGAAAATCCACAAACCTTAGAAAACTGTGCCAAGTTACACATGGGCCAACCTCACTGTTTCCCTATAGTTTTATAGATAGATCATGCCTAAGTGAGTTGCTGATTTAAGGCTACCTGGCCCATCCTTTTCCAGAGTCAAGGCCTTAATGAGGCTGCTCTGGAAAACAGTAAATATTTTAAATGACAGACTACTCTAAGTATGGAAACAAACATATGTTCAAGTCATATAGCTATGCTTGTATAGAGTTTTGAACACAGAAGTTACTACATTAGATTTAATGTTATTTAGCTTCAATTAGATCTTTACGATATGAAGTAAAACTTTCAGCAGTATGTTTGAAATATGGACAATTGAGTCCCATCATCAAAATAAACATGGCAACTAAGTGTATATACTAAAGCTAGTAAGGGGATTTATCCAATTAAGTAATTTGGCAGTTTCTAGGAATTATAGACTCACTTCCTTAC
This sequence comes from Haliaeetus leucocephalus, assembly GCF_000737465.1. Lineage (NCBI taxonomy): Eukaryota > Metazoa > Chordata > Aves > Accipitriformes > Accipitridae > Haliaeetus > Haliaeetus leucocephalus. The sequence goes on from NW_010973041.1 coordinate 5,964,885, forward strand.
CTCCTTTCCTGCCAGGTGTCCTCTCCCCCCCGCCTAGGCAGTCTGTGTCTCCTCGGTGTTTTTCCCCCACTCAGTGTTTTTCTCCCACTTGTTTCTTGTTCTCTTTTTGTTTCTCAGCCTCTCTGAGGAGATACTAGGCTCCCTGGCACTTTGAATCAGTTTTCCCTAACATATCAGTCCACTTCACTTACCTCTTTGATCAGTCATTCACACTTACACTCCTCACTGTCTTACATGAAGAACTTTTAACAAAAAAAAAACCCGCAAACCCAAGCTGACAAGCTTATGTCAAAATACCATCTCTCCTAATCTAGTTACCTAAATTTTTAGACACAGTGAAAAAAATGAAAAATGTACACAAAGCCCTTATTTAGTAGTAAAACCTTGTGTCTACTGTTAAACCAGAACAAATTCATCTTCTGAGCAGAGTCTTAGAATAGAATGTATTGAATCCTATGATAAGCAATCCAAACTGATCTCAGTTACAACTGTATTTCATATCAGCATATCTGGTACATACTTTGATAATTATTATGCCAAACCACAATTAAGTCTAGAATCTTTTAATTAGACAGTTATACATTTTTGTATAACTCCAAGACTACAGTTCTCATGTAGCCATACCCAGCAGTGAACACTGTACTCCAGAAAAAATGCCTACCATTGGTTTGAATGACAACAGCAAAACATTTTCATGCTTGTTTCTAACCAGTTTTGGAAAGATTGTAACATCTTGCTCATTTCCTGTCACCTGTCATTTTGACTATTAGAAAGAAACTAGTGTTATCTATAAATTTACTTGTTACACTATTTACTCCCTGTTCCTTACTAACAGTATATCTACTGAAGAACATTTAATGTAGGACAAGTTTTAAATATACAAAGTAAACTGCCTACCATATTTACTGCTCATTCCTATCTCTTTTTTGTGTGTCTTGGTTTGCAAGTACATGGCAGCATATTACGTTCCCCACCAGGAATACTTATAATGACTTGTGAGGAATTATGTGTATTAATACTGCTTAGTCCTACTCACAGGGAAACCACTATCCTAAAATATCTGAGTTACTTAGGTTCCCTTTACTTACCTTAAACAGAATTCAAAGCACTTGAAGAACCTGAAGCACAAACACATCCTTTCCACCTAAGTTTCCTCCTAGTCTCACTCCAATTAATTTTTCACTGGTAGGCAGACTAAGCCCAGTTCATTTTAAAATACATTAAGTGAAATAATCTCAAATTTTCTGTAACTGCAGTCTAATACATGCACTAATTTCCTTAGATTTACCTACATGTTATGAATAACAAGTGCTAAAACAACAGGTAAAAGTAAATGCTCTTTTGTCTAATAAACGTCTTCATTCTTCTAATACCCCTTCAGATGCCATCTAACTGACTCTTGAATTGCTCACTGTTGATATCTAAACCACACTGTGGCTTTATAACAACTTCTTCGGGAATTTCTTTTTCTGTTACAGTTACTAGTCTAGACAATGTCTTGGGTGATAACTTTGCATGGGTTTTGCAGCATCCTCCTAACATTTATCACTCTCTGAAGGTGCAAAGATGATTATATTACATATATTAGTCTTATTTATGAAGATGCAGAATGTAATTTCAATTGTTCTTCAGTGCAGTTTTCAGCATTAATCTAAACCTATAGTTCAAGCTCATTATAGGGCAGAATAATTTCAGATGCAATTTATTTTGTAATTACTTTTTTGTCACAAAATCTCAAAATCTATATAGTTTTTTTAAAAAATGCAGTGGCGTACTGGTTACATTGATAGATGCTGGACTGAATTAAAACCTCAAAATATAATCAAATACTTCCAGTTCACAGGATCACAGAGTCACAAAATAGTTGAGGTTAGAAGGCACGTCTGAAGGTTATCTAGTCCAGTCCCAGTTAAGCTATTCAAATGCAAGTCTCCAAAATAACATCTGGGGGTTGTTTTTGGCAACTAAAAGAAGTAAGTACATTTTTTTTACTTTCATTTTGCTATTTCTATAGCACAATAAAATTTCTGCATCTGTGCAAAACAGTTCTTTTATTTAATTTTTTTTTTAAATTTTCCATTTTTTATGTTCAGCAGTTAAAATCACCCCAACTTTCACATAATGTGCATTCTTTATAACTCAAATGTTAGGGGAGAGTTAGGGCTTCTGGTCCAAACTTTCAGAAGTACTCAGACAATTCTTCACTTAGTACTGCAAGCTTGAGGACAAGATGCAAAGGAGGGCCTATACAGCTAAAACTTAGCCACTCCAACACCTGTTAGTTATCTGAACTCTAGAGATACATGAAGTGACAAGATGAGAATGGCTGCTAGCCTACAGAGCACATTTCTCATCAACCCAAGAGAGGAATGCAAGCATTACAAGAAAACCCCACTCCATTCTCCTACAAAGCCTTATAAAATACTTGTCTCACTATTGTGTTCAGAATGTAAAGAATAGTACTATGGAACCAAAGGAGCAAACCCGAGAACATTTTCCAGTTATTTGTTGCTTTTATTTTCTTTTTCAAAAAAAGAAAAGGGGAATTTGTATTAAAAATCCCTATCAAAATAATGTTGAAAGATATGAAGGAAGTCACTGAAATGTTAGGAAACTTTTAACTGGACTTTGACCCTGTTTAAAAACTGACACTGTGTTATGCCCTACTGGGTACTGTGTCTGGTAAAGCTGTGATCATAAACAATTTTTTTTTTTTTTTCCAAATCTTCTGGTTGACTGAGTAATGAAAATTGTTCAGTGCTGTTATTTTCTCTACTGAGCATATGGCCAAAACCCAAGCTGAACACAAATACACTATCTTGGATATTTTCAATAGCATTGTGAGAAAAACAGAAAATTAACTCATTAATATTCACAAGACTTCCATAAAAATGCTAATATTATAATCTACATTCTCTAGAACAAAACCAAGATGCTCATGGTGGGTGCCAATCTAAGACATCAAAGCCCTAGTCTTGCAAAGTATATGGCATTTTTCCATGTTAAAGCACTAGTACCCTCCAACCAGCTTCAGTTATGAGCACTCCTCTTCTTTAGGTCTGCCAGAAAATAAGAGGAGCACATTCAGTGGATAACTGCACAGGTTTTGGTTCAAATGACTTGCCCAAAATCACACAGGAGTTTTGACAAAGCCAAAACCAGAATCAGTTCCCCAGGCAGCATTCAACTTCCTTACCAAGCTCCAGGAATTACCTAATACTGGGAAAACACAACCTCTGCAGAGTCTATTATGATTATTAACTAATGAACAAAGAATTACACAGAACAACGCCAAGAGAGTTAACTCCCCTTTTAAATTAAGGGTAAAGATTTTTTTTTCCAGAAAACCTCCCATTATGTGTTTTTTATGCTACTTTTCTTCTCCTGCAGTAACTATGTTTTTGAAGAGGTACGCACTTTCTTTTCATGCAGTACCACTTCTACAGGAAAAGCATCTCAGTTCCTAGAAGAGGCAGAATTTCACAACCAGCCACATCATTCATTGCACAGCCCTGATCCACTTTATGAGCATGATTATTTCTCTACCACGAATGAGCAGGGGTTATGCCAATGCAATTAAAGACTGTATCACAGTGAAATCACAGAAGAGTGCCACTATAAGGTAACAGCAAGCCTGGCGCTGGCAGTTTCTGTACATGATTACTTAATTCTGCAACTACAAGTTTTCTTCACAACCATCTTTTTATGCAGATTTGAATATAACATAGATTTTAGACTGGCCTGTAAAACAAAAAATGTAATTTCTTTATTTCTTTCACACTGACAATTGTTTGAGAGCAGAAATACACACAATGTACTGGTTTTGCAGAACCATAATTTTCTTTCATGTCTTATGTATGCTGTAAAGACTGTTGCAAACCTGTTTTTAAAATGAACTCTATTTCAGACTTAATCTGATACATTTTGACTTTATATATATAATTTTAAAATAAATACATCTATCTTGAATTGCTATAATGCAAGTTTGACTTTCTATACCTGCCTTTTTTACCTTTTCAAAGATTTATAAATACCATTCTTCAAATAGCTTCATCTACAGTTGCGAGATAATTATCTTAGAGAGGGAGAGGGGGAGGAATGTCCTCATGGTTTACTTTCATGATCATGCACAGATTTCACAGACTTTCTCCAAAGTCATAAATAGATTATACAACCATTACAAAAAGGAGATAAAGAAGCAGAGAACCCCATAAAAACACAATACTACTTTTAGCGAAAAAGCCATCTTTAAGCTGTCTGCTACAGTGCACAGCTCCATCGCACTGTAGACTTGCTACTGTCAGAAAACATTTCCATATTCTGTTATCATCATTAGCTTATGATTCACAAAGTACCTGAATGATATCAAAGGAATCATATAGGTTTTTAACATAAGGTTACTGACTTTTCAAGGAAATCCTCCACGGATAAACTTTTCTTCCATTGATCCAATACTGAAATACTGATCATGTTCTGTGTTGAAGTAACTGAGACAAAAAGAGAAAAAAAGAATCACACAGAAATATTAAAATTAATTTTTATTTTTATGTATTGATCAAACCATTGCAGAGGATAAGCAAACTTTACACAGGACAGACAGAAGAAACAATGCCTTTAGTTTCCATTAGCAAAAGTAAACGCAAATACACCAGAAAAATGCAAATACTTTTATACATATTTTTAGCTCTACGCTTGGAAATCCCCATTTTTTTCCACATCTCAAAACCTCAGCATCATCTTTCAAACCTCTCCCAGCTAATCAGATTTAGTGTTTTACTTATCTCTGATCATTGCTTTTCTTCCATATCCAGACATAAAGTTTTCCAGAGATCTCTACAAACTAATCAAATATCACCCTTATTTAAGGTGTCAAACACAAATAAATAAGCCATTACCCATTTGTTTCTACTTAGGCAATGAAGACGTTCTACCTTCAAGAGCTATATGAACTGACATACTGCTGCTTCCAGAATTCTTTCTTTTTTTTTTAATCCAGACTTATCATATTATGCACAAACACAAGCTTTTCCTTTAATCTATAGTAAAGCTAAACTAAAATTTAAGGACTATATAGAATCATAGAATCACAGAATCATTTAGTTTGGAAAAGACCTTCAAGATCATTGAGTCCAACCATTAACCGTGCTCACTAAACCATATAACCTACTTCTAGTCCATGGCTTCCTATACTTGTCATCAGCAAAGAGCCCAGTGAGATGATACTTTTCATCTTGATGTAAACAGGGAGGAAAGCAAAGTGATAATCTCCAGATGGAAAACTTCTGCCTTGCCATGCTCTGCACAAAAAAGACATGTGATAAAATTATGAGACTTCCATTCTTTTACTTTTTGTCCACTACCTCTTCAAACAGTCCCACAGTTTCCAAGTGTTTTCTACTAGAACATGGTATTTTATATTCAAACTTTATTTTTTTGTAAAACTGACACCATCCAAGCTAAGAAAATATATTAGAATTTACCTGACCTGACATTTAACTTTTAATCTGTGCTTCTGCATAAGCAAAACTGCACATATGCTTAGCTACACTTACCTAAACCTTGGGTGTGCAATTACAAGTGCTTATCTTAACACTTTCATTGTTCTCCTGAACTGACACATGTATAAGCTGACCAGAAACAATTTAAAATCATTCCTACTGTTGCTGTTTTAAGTGCTCATAAGATTCTAAAACTCTCAGCTTTCATATGCCATTATGAGCTAACAAAAGCCCTTTATAAATCCTTTTATCTTCAATAAAAACAACAGGGGAGCATAGTAGTAATCAACTGAATTCTAGAATTAAATAGTCAACGTGGCAACTTTAGTAACTCTTCACTGAAGACCACCTTCAATAAACTAACAGTTGTCACAAAAGGCCATGTGCAGTACCGTAAAAATAGCACAGAACCATAGAATAAACAATGAGTTTAGGAAGCAGAGAAAAATGATTCTTACACAGGGGTTTGGATTTAACAAGTTTATAGCTTAGAAAGAAGTTGTCCTCAAAAATTCTGGGGTGTAAAAGGCATATTGGAAAAGGCAACTAGCTATAGAAATGTGGGAGAACATCATGAATGACACTAGAAACTTCTCTCTAGTTCTAAGTCCATTGCCTGAATTCAGCTCTGTTCCTTAGGTCCTAGAAATGTCCACCCATTTCAGCATATGCTGTCAAGCCAGTTATAGCCTGTACTGTTAGACATCTCAGGTGGCAAACTAGAAATAGTTCACTGACTTGGATTGCTACCAGAAAAACAGTGCTATTGGTGCATTTGTCAAACCTTCCTAAATAGGCAGAGAGAAAATGGGGAGGCGGGGGAGGGGAAGACAAGGAAAAAAAAAGAAGACATGGGAAGCAATGTGAACAAACATTGTCATTTCTGTGAGAGGTTACCATTACAGATCCTTTTTCCATTTCAGTTTAACCCTCTGTGGGATAGTTAAAATTCTGTAAATGCCAGTTAATTTTAACAAAAAAGGCAAAAAACTACTGCCATCATAGCATCTTTTCTTTAGAAGGCTTTTGTAAAAACTCAATAAACACTATACTGATTCAGTGCTTTCCCCCTTGCCTAAGTCAAATGTTTCCCCAGTGATCTTCTCCTTTACAAATACTGAACAAAGGTAGCAGAAACAGGCAACTACAGGCAACTGGACCTAGGTCTACTACATGTTACTGGCCATACATCAGTTTAAGTAATCTGTATTGAAGTTACTGCTAAAACAACTGCATTTATTGTAAAATAAAGTACAGCTACTTAAGTTCCTGGTAGAGATCACAGGAATAGAAAGAGCTGATGATAACCTTCCTCTTCTTTAAAACAAGCTGTAAGGATTGTGACATAACAGCTCTCAAAGTACTCTTAGGTTACAGAAGAATGACCTGCTGGAGTTTAAGTAGAAACTACTGAACAAGTAAATACAAGCAATAATATGACAGAGATCAGAAATAAATTTTAAACACCAGTATGTAGTTTTACTGAGGTTAACTTTAGTTTAATAGCTAAAATTGTTTTCAATCACTGATGTTTGTAAAGTGGAACAAATACATATAATGGCCTTAAAACAGGAAAATTGTGCATTTTACAGAACATTTTAAATGAGTTTGTTCCAGGTGTACAGGTTAAGGTGCATTAGTTCACTTTACAAAGGCTGCTAATACATAGCGTTTCTTGCCTTTCTCAAATATATAAAAGTGTTTTTCAGAGCCATTATTAATGGCTATGTCATTTAATGAATACATATTTACCACTGTTTCTCAAGGAAATGTAAAGTTCTCTGCAAATTTTTCTTCTAACTAAAAGATATTATGTGCATTTTTATAGTTCCATACAACTTGCATATATTGTCAGTTTACAACGTAAGAGAATGTTGAACTTCTAAGATGACTTTGTAATCACACCTACAACACTCAGTAGCATGAGGAATCTAACTCTTGTGTCTTTAATGACTGAAAAGGCTCCTTTCTTCAAAGATACATTTATATGGGGCAGCTGGAAAAATTGTATCTGGGGTTCATCGTGTCTTGCCACCTCATTCTTCTGCTTACACACTAGAAATGTCCCCTCTTGGCAAAGCACCACTCTGCCAGAGAAGTTTTTTATTTGGTTCATAGCTTTTCTTTGAAAATGTAAATAAGAGAAAATTCAATTAAGTAAGACAGTCTGCTTCAGTGATAAGCGGTTGGTAAGACCACACAGATGTAGACAGTAGGGAAAACAAGACTTCATTTTAGGTTTCTGTCTTAACTGATCAACATCTATAAAGCCAAAACATTCATTGTTAAGTGTGAAAAAAACCCCTGCTCTCCATTAATTTAATCTAAACCATTATAAAAACTCTTCCCTGCCATCAGCAGGGAATACAGTGTTGTGTGTCACTATCATAATACATATTAAAGTAGCTAGAAAATTAGATTCGTTCTCCAGAAAAGTAAGTAATTGAATTTTATGCATTAGAAAGCACAGTGCACTCTCCAAAGAAAGCTCTAAGCAGGAAACTGGCTATAAAACACAATTATGAGCGTAACAGACACTAAAAAAAATGTGATGCTCTTCAGTTTTGGAAAAATTGTACTTAAATTTTTTATTAAAAACCCCTGTAATCACTTCATTATGTTATTCCAGCAAATGCAGTACAACAACCTGACTGAAACAGAATTCCTAAGAAAGTAGTTCTATCTCTTTTTAATGTGCACTCAGTCTTTTCTTCAGTTACTGTCATATTTCTTTCAGAATATTAAGAGAAATAAGACTATACCTCATATAAATAATCTGTTGAATGATACTTTAAAGCTGCAAACATCTTGTTTTGTGATGTTGTCAACAGTTCATTTGTCTAGAAGATAAACAGACTATGGATTAGTTAAAAAATTCCTATATCATGCAAAAATGTTGAAAGAGGAGGTTGAAATTAAGGTTTAACAAGAATAACTTCCTAATTTCTGGCAGCACACGCACCTTGGACTGAATTTCCTATAGAAGAATGCCACCCAAGGCATTCAGTATTATTCCTTTGGAGGGATGTAACAGACTAACTACCGATCACAGACAATTGATTTTTATCCAAAGGAACTGGGCCTTTGTTTTTTTTTTTAGCGATGCCTCTTGTTTGTTTCACAGAAAACCTTTCAAACCATTAAGTGCATGTAAGCAAAATAAGTTACCTCCCCTAAGCAATAATTTTGAGAATTGAGCTGATTCAATTAATTTTTATGGATTCTAAATTAGCTTTTAAAGACAGTAGTTCAGCTAGCTATCAACTTTTCAATGCCTCATGTATTTATGAGGGGCCTTTTTTCTCTCCTTCAGTTTTACAAGGGAAAAGGTGATTGTATAGGCTAGTTGAGAGCAAGAGGTCCTGCTGGAACACCAGGTTTCTAAATTAATTGATGCTTCTGATGGGAACCAGGAGTGAGATGAAAACTATACAAGGACAGAGATACGGTGCCAGTGCAAAAGAGGATATAGTGTTGCTTAGGTATGCATAATGTAAGAGTATACTTGTTGTTAATTAACATTAGGTAGGAGAGTCAAGGGCAAAGTAAGACAATTCTATTGTGAAATAGAATGTGAAGTGTACAATGTGAATGAAATGTAACCGAAATTGTAGGGCCATAAGGGAAACGTGACACAAGGCTGTCTTCATATACATACTGGTAGGTATCAGTAACATATTAGGCTAAAATTGCCTAGGTAACAGCATTGAAAATACTAAATTTTGGTATGGATGTAACAGAATTGGGACCAATGAGGAAAAAGTAAATTGGAGCTGCTTACTTGAAAGCAGTCTAGGTGGAGAAAAGAAACTGCAGGGGAGGTAAAACAGTGGGTTCAGGAAAAGAAAAGAAACAGGGAATAAGGTAGAAAATCAGATGGAGAATGAAGTAGAGGGGAACTTTTTGATGGAAGGAGTACGGGTGCTTGGAGACAGTGGTGAACCCAACCAGTGGACCATAAATGCTGGGGACGGTAAGGAAAGCCATTTGGACAACCTGCTCCATCCTGACTCTCCATCAAGTTTATGTCAAACAGACTTGGTGTGGGAGGGTGGAGCAAGAAGGGATGAGTTTGTAAGAAGCGCTAGATTTGTACCTTAATAGTAAGTGCAGGACAGGGAATAGAACTGCAAAACTGCAACTTAATAGTATTGATGTGTAATCGCTTATTAAGATTTCTTTACAGCAATATAACCATGCATTCATACAAATACTAAACAATGGAACTGCAACTCTTACTACTAGTTTCCTAAGGGCGTGTCACTTTATCAGTAAACATCAAAACCATCTCAATCAGATATGTTTCAAGTTTCCAATTTAAAATGGGAAGAGTGGGACTTAGAAACACCGGTCCGTCAGGATACAAGGAAATGTAAGCATACTTAAACCCTTTTAAGGAGAAACAATATAACTGAAGAACACGATCCTGTTTCATCCTCCAAGAACTCTAGGGAACACCACTTTAAGTAAGTGAAATACGCCGTAGGAGGTACTTCCGCCCAATCCGCAGTTTTCAAAACCGCTGAAGAACCGGCAGTGCCTGGGCAGTGACGGATGAAGGAAAGGGAGAGCAGTAAAGACATCAGCTAACCTGGCGTCAAGCGCCGCGCCACCTCACGCCTCCGGCCCGACCTCCGCCGCCTCACGGTGACCGCAGCTCCGCCGCGACCGGCCCCGCCCCGCCCTCCTCCCGCGCGGGAACTAGAACTCGCGCCTCTGATTGGCTGCCGCCCCTCCCGCCCTTGGCGCCGGAGGCCGCGCGGTCGGTGGCGGGCTCCCGCCCTTTCTGTCGCCATCGGCCTTGGGGCCCGCGCGGTGGGCGGGCGCTCGCGGCCCTCAGCGCTCCCCCTCCCCCCCCCCGCCGGGGAGCTGCGAGGGGGCCGCGGGTGAGCGGGCCGCCTTCCTCGGGAGTGTGAGCCCCCTCCCTGGCCCCTGAGGGTCCCGGGGCAGCCACGTTACCTCAGGGAGAGGGCTGTTTACTCGGAGCTGCCGCAGGGCAGGCCGCGGAAAGTCCCTGGAAACCGGCCTGGGGTGTTGTGTTATTCTTAAAGAGCGCAGCCTTTACTTTGCAAGCAGCGCTGCCCGAAGGTCAGGAGCAGATAGCCCCTAATCTCTATATTTAATAGAAAAATTCTCAGGAGGAGCAGGTAGGAAAACTTAGGTGATCTTCAAAGTTGAGCTGAAAATGTTTTTAAAGCAGTAAATGCAGTTAAGTAGCTAGATTTCATCTTCTGTCCACTGGTAGCAGCTTGTATGGGAGAAGAAGCTAAAGAAAGATAAGGTTTAGTTTTTAAAGTCATCGTATCTAAAACTTCGGCTGACCTGTTCTCTGTTACCTTGGGAACAGAAATGAAACGAAGCCAGAATTTAATATCCAGAAATGCTTCTGCTTCATATGCTAGGAAGCATATGACATGTCAGTTTCTACAAATAGCTGTCAACTTTGGGGAAAAGGCTTTTTTTTTTCTTTTTTTTTTCTTTTAATTGGCTGCCTGAATTACTCCCACTGCCCTCAGGCTGCTCTCTGTTGAACAAATTGTTGGGTTTCTCAGCAGGCAGTTTAGCATGAAATTTCTGCTGTGGTCCAGGCTCTGACTAATCTGTGGACTAAGAGAAATTTCAAGTCTGGTTGTGAGAATGCTCCCTCTTAACCTCCCGACTTTACACATGCAGCTAGGCTCCAGGTGCAGTTCTGCTTGCTGGAATGGCACCTTCTTGCTGTGCCTGGCACCACAAAGCTGTTACATTGCATGTCCTTACCTCCTCCTTTTACCTTAGAAGTGGGTACCCACAGGGGATGCATCAGAAGTGCAGAAATGTTTGGCAATGCTGCAGCAGGTGCATTCAGCCTGTTGCTACAATAGTCTTGGGAGTCTGGAAAATGTGGCTCCTCCAAGAACTTGCAGGTTGAGTCCCAGATGAGGATAGATTTCCATGGGGAAAACAAGTTACACTTTTCACTCTGGTTTTAAGAGCTCCATTAGCTTTTGTACATCCCAGTGAGTAAAAAAGTTAAGAAAAGAGCATATGGACAGATGCTGTCTTTACCAATGTGAAGTACTTTTTTTTTTTTTTTTTAAACTGAGAGGATGGGTTTAGCCCAGCATTACCATAAGAGTTTTTCCAAGCACAGGCATATTGCAAATGTTTCCCGGACAATCGTTCCTATGAAAAGTGCAAATGCCAGTACTTTATGTTATCTCAGTATTTGTATTTTTAAAATGTTTTCTATTCTGCTCTCTAAGAAGTAGAAGACAAATTGTTAGGCCCAGTAGGCATAATACACAAAACACAGGAACTTCCAATTAAAGTATTTCAGAAGCACTCCTCTCCCTGTTGGAATATGGAAAAATGCATGTTTTTACTCCAAACCAGGAAACAAAATAACAGTGTATCATGGGTAATTGAACAGGATGTTACAGCAGAGAAATGCCCTCAAATAGCAAAGCCTTTGAAGCACCTGGAAGAGGTAAAAGTAATGACAACCACTAGAGCAGATCAAGTACCTTATGCAGCTGCTCCAAGAAACAATGCAGCAACATATAATGTGATTAACAGGATAGAGGTATCCTATGAAGATTATGATATCTCTAGTTTTTCTTCATCAGACTGAAGAGTTAATGCGGTACATAGCCTGCAGAAGTAAATTGGCAACAATTCATAGTTGCCTCCATGACTCTTTTCCTCAGATATCCCTGTAGATCTGGATGTCTGTACATAAAACTTTTAAACAGATGCATGGGGATTGTTTGTATGGCTGATAAAAAGTGATAAGTGTTACATACTAGGTATATTACTGCTGTTATGATTAAGATCATGAATAGAAGAAGCCTTTCCAGCTCACTACCTGAACCCAGGTGAAGACTTCCTCCATGCAGGATGCCAGTGCGGGCTATGTGAAATCGAAGTTGTAGCTTTGGTGCTCCCTGGGCAAGGACATACTTTGCTCCTAAGACTACTTGGTGCATCTTAGTTGGATTTCTTGTGAGTGAAGCTGAGAATGTTATGGATGAGAATAACACGAATGCCAATTAGCACTGTCTATCAGTGCAAGGAGTGTGGGGAGAGATGAGATGAAATTTGGCAGCTGCATGTGCTTCTCATCCTCATCTTTTACAGTGGGGCTGCTCTTTAGAATTGCCAGAAATGATGATGAAATACTTGGGTTTAGCCCTGACCAGTGCTATGGAATCTGCTGCTGTGCTGTTTCCTCAACTTTCATAAAATTTAAACTCCAGAAATATTTTTTTGAGCCTATGTTGGAGGGTTGGGCACAAGATGACTATGAATACAGTCATAATCTTGACTGTATCTCATTGTTCTCTAGAAAATAGTCTGTTGGGAGCTGGATCACAGCTGGTCCAATTCACCTTAACTGTATATAGGCTGCACCAACTCATGTTAACTGAGAATTTGGTCCTGCGTCCTTTTTACGTCTCTTTTTTTTTTTCTCATGTAATTTTATGTTAGTCATAGAAATCAGAACTGAATGTAAAATACTGCTAAAGCAAGCAAGCAATAAAGATGTAAAGAAATATTTGTTATTTAGAGAAAAGTATTTTGCTTCATATTGCTTTGAGATCAGAAGAAATTGAAAATGTGTGAAATTGTGGATTTTTTTTTTTTGCTAGAGGAATCAATTCATTTTGTTTCAGAGGACTTATCTCCTTGGATAACACATACTGGAGTTATGCCTGATTTATTCTCTTAGTATATGTATTCCTCAAGTGGAAGTTATTCAAAACCTCAACAGAAATGTAAAGGGTACAAGTATTTTCTGTGTTACTCATTAAGAATTTTTGTAAGTGAACAAATGTTCATTCTTTAAGAGTAGAATTTGAAGACAGCACAATGAACTAAGGCATCCAGAAAAACAAGACCCAGAGAAAAAGGTTAGCTACACATTATAAATACCTAAATGTACCACAGTCATTCATTTGGAAGCATACCTTCCTACGATGTCTTTTACTCAAGTTGCTGCTTTGCATCACTACTGCATTGTAACATGGAATTTAAAGAGACATACTTTTCTGCCTCAGCCATTGGTCAAAGGCTGGCAAATTCTGTGAAAGATGCAGTAGTTGCTGAAAGAAAAGTAGGGGGAACTGGAACACACCTACAAAGTGTATCCTTGCGTCATGTGTTTGTACTTCACCTGTGATGCTCAGATACTGAAATGAGAGGAGTTGTAAGAACCTGAACACAATACACTGCTCTTTTATTTGCTTTGTGTGTTATAGAAATACAGTTGGCTGTAGAGGCTATTGATGAAGGAGCCTTCTTAGCCTTCCAGATAGCTGCTTAGGTGCTGGAATAAGATGCCTCAGCTCTGTTAGGTGGAAATGGCAGCTTTGATTTATATGCTTTGCCTTTCTTTTTTACTTGAGGTTTATTTGCAATTAAGTTAAAAGGAGGATAAAACAAGGAATGATCTATCCTTCTTCACAGAATGCACACTGGACAATCCGTGTGAACCAGGTTGTCCTCTCTTACTCTAAGTTCTGTTATTATATGTCTATATGCTAGCTAGTATGCTTAAAGTATTCTACTTTCAAGAACAGAGAGGAGAGGTGTGAAAAGGGTTGACCTTACTAAGTAAGTACTGGATTGTTTGTATATTAGAGTTAGCGAGGCTCATCCCATTCAATGTAAAGGCTTAAAGAATGATCCATGGTGACTGGAGAATCCATTGAATTTGGTGGTCTCGTTTGTACGAGGCATTAGTCTCATGTCCCTAATGAAGAAGTGTTTGGCTCTGGAAAGCCACCTTTGTAACTTACTGTCCAAACAAAACCAACAGTGATTTGTAGAATCAAATCTCCTTATTCCTAGAGAGACATTATTATAGAATTGTGCTTCACTGAGGAAATGGGAAGAATTTAATTGATAAACAAGAACTGTGGAGTCTTTGGGTTTTTACAGTCTCAGCTGCTCTAGTTACATCAGCTGTATAATGCACCTCTGAAATTGATGCTTCAATATGAAGAAATATGGCTTGATGAGATTATGTTTATCCCACAAGTAATCATATTCTTTATATTATAATTTGTTATGGCTTGCTAAATTGGCCTTTGTTTTGCAACACTGGTCACACCTCCAGTAATATTTCAGTGTTTACTTTTTAATAGGTAGTTTGAATCAGATAATATCAGGGTTGATCTTGCCATGTGTTAGATAATTTTAGGAACTAAGAGACTGCCTTTTGTTAGAACATCTCAACCAGAATTGCCAAATTTCATCCTAATGGTGATAATAATAACTTTAACATCAAGGTAAAATCCCTGCTTATTGGCATGAAGTCACATGATATTGGAAAACAACGTCAGGAAGGAGAGAAAGACAAAAATTCCACTTTCAAACAAGACAGCGAAGACTGCAGAGAAAAGCAAAGATATTAAAGATACCTTGTAGTACGTAACGTGCCACCTCAAGTGAGAACAAATGCCAAATGAATTTTTTTTACTTGTGAATCAGAATAATGAGAAAAGCAATAAAACTTTATACTTACTTTCATTTCAGAAAAAAAATGATGAGAAAATACAATTGGTAAGTCTAGAAATGATAAAGGGAGAAAAATAAGACAACTAACTTGATGAATCAGGGCACGTAGCTATTATCTAGTTAGAGTGCATGAAAAATGAAGAAACTTGTGGTCATATTCATTCATCATCAACATTTGTAGAAAAATACATATCCAAGTAAAGCAAATCCTGCAGTGCTTGTGGAAGAGAAAAGGCTGCTGTGGATGTGACTGTGCTCCACTAGGGGCTGTCATTGTCACACATCTAGGTAAACATCTTCCACTTGGAAGAGCAAAATGTAGGCAGAAGAATCCCACAGGGACTGAAAGAGAAGGGCTTCTGCTCTCCAGGTATCTCCCAAGCAAGGGATCTTCCTATTGGCCTAGAGAAACAGCTCCTCTGTCAGAACAGAGGAAGCTCAAAAGGGGAATTGCCTTTAGTGATAGCCACTGAAATAAAAGTGCAATGCTTTCATGAAATTTTGATGTATTTTCTTTGCTATTTGATTTACTTGCTTCCAAAGGAAAAAGAAATGGAATTTATTGACAACTAAATTATTATGCTGCAACAGAAACATTGTGAACTTAAACATTTTTGTTTAACAGTATCTGAATACTGCAAATTATCATGTCATCTTTGAAAAACCATGTATGTAGGGTATGTGGTTGTTCACATGTAACACTAAAGATTTTTGTATTGTTTTGGCACACCCTGTTTGTTGAGGAGGTAGCGTCATGTAATATTTTTACATAATTCTTTTTTGGTATGAAAAATACTTCTGTCACACATCTCAACTAAGCCCTGAAAGAAGTTCACATAATTGAGTAATACTATTGTAATATTAAAAATGCTTTTTGAAGTACATTTGCAAACCTCATCTCAAACTAAATGAAGCAAGCATCAGAGTGACAGTAGAAGATGACTCTAGTCCTGGGCTGTTTGCATGGTTGAGGAGACCAATTTAAAAGTGACCCTGTTAAGACATACTAGCCCCAGACATCCCTGGAGACACATAAAATTTTTAGCAAGATGATAGAAGAGTTTTTATTCCATTGATTTCTTTAAGATTGCAGTTCTGTTATGGTTCATTTTACAAATTGGACTAAGACATTCTGTGGCATGATAAGTATTATAGAATGCTGCAGGTATGCTAGCTTTAGAACCTTGGTAAGAGCATAAAGCACTAGCTCAGAAAACATTTACATTTTGGCTAACTGAGACTTAGTCTTTAAGCATGGTTTCAGTGAAAACCACAAGGCAAAAGAGCTGGATTTATTTCAGTGTTTCTCAGTGAAATCATATGGGAGGGGCAGAATAAACTTTTAAGAATCGCAGATAAGGATGGTTATTGATGAAATGTTTCAGGTTTTTGACTAGTCTAACTAATGAAACACTAAACAAGACATCAACAGTTCTGGTGATGCCTCTCCCAAGGGTCAAACATGACCTTATAAACTGATGTTCTCTCTCGCTGAGACTAATTTCTGTTTCATAGGCTTTTAATGCATCTCTTGTCTTTTGAGATGTGTTACCTGTAATACATATTTCTATGCACTGCCTTCACTGCTTTTGTTTCCATCCAAGTTTAATTTAATTCTCCTGCCGTATACATATAGTACTTACTGTGTGTATTATCAATTTTAATCTTAGAACTGAAGGGCATTTCTGAAGTGTATATTGTTACTGTAAAAACATTGGTGTGAAAATTGTGATTGTTTTGCCATTTCCTCATGATGGCTCATGGGCCACTGGTTTCTGTTCAGATTTATGGAGCTGGCATGGGTACAGTTCTTAATGTGACAGCTTGCAAGGGTACTATAAACCTTAGAAAAGGAAGGCATTGAGTGGTAGGATGCATATAGTCTTAGAAAAGAGCTTAGCCTTAATTTACAGGATTGTTTTCTCTTGGGACTCCACAGGCACCCAAACCAGGAGCATTCCTACACTGGAGATGCTGCAGAAGCCTCAGCATCTCAGGCAGGTAATACGAGTATTGCCAGCCTTGTTATAAATGTTGGGTGGGCTCTTCGCTTTCATGTTTGAAAAGATTTTCACCATAGCATTCCTCTTATAATCATCCAGTTCAAAACTATGGACAATAGAGGGAGAAAAAATTCAAACCAGCAATTTACAAGGACTCAATGCAATACTATCTTCTTCTGAAGTCCACAAATTTTTTATTTTAAAATCTGAAAGTCTTGCAGCCATATCCCAGCCAAAATACCAGTTGCCATAAAACTTTCTTTAGAATTGCTCACTACCATCCCAAACTGCTTGTGTGGTAAGATATGCTGTGACTAATACAGCAGATCTTTTTTGCTGATCTTCCCCTTCTGTCCAGTTTGGAAGTCTGATAGAAAACAAGTTTCCAGTCAGTCAGAAACCAAACTAGGCTGAAGTATTCATTGCTACAAGAGCAGTTACAATGGCAATTCTTTCTATTCACATTTCTTTGTTTGTCCCAGACATGGAGATTTCTAACATGGTAAGGGATTATCTTAACTATGGTACCATTCATTTTAGTGTCTGAAGCATATCAACACCTTGTATGTTTTCAGTGACTTAAAAAGAGATGCAGTGTCGTCATTGTTACTGTGTTTTCTGACTGCTTACTTCAGTATGTAGTATTTGATAAGACATTTTATTAACTTCAGGCAGGATTGTGGTGACTAAGAACAAGAGACAAGCATTCTTCTGAGGGGAAAAAAAGTCATTTTTCTGTCATGGTTGTATAAATCAGGAAGAAAAAGGAAGAAACCCAGGATACCTTTTCATTTGCTTGTCTGCAACAACTGCAGCAATATCTGATGAATCAAGCAATGCCATGGACACTTAATTTTGGTGACGTGAGTCTAAATCTGAAGACAAAGCAGCAGAACAGCAATGACAAGCCCCTTCTGTGCTGCAAAGGTAGGAAGGTTACCAAAGTCTGGACCTTCCAGTGGTCATCATGTGTTTTTAATCACAAGGGAGGCACATACATTGTTTAATTCCAGGTATAGTCAATGATAGAGGTACTCTATTTCAGGCCTCTGGGGAGTACTCAGACTGGGGGAGTGGTGTTTGTCTTCCCCTTACCTATCAAACCTATCTCCTAACTCAGGCGTGCGCAAAGTCTAAATTTAGATGGATTACTGCCAGCAGTTCTGGGTTGCATTTCTGGCCTAGGAATGCCATTCTGCAGTGAGTATCTGCCATTAGAAACAGCATCAGTTCAACATCCATGTCTGCCTGGTTGTGTTGGGTTGCTGTTGTCATGCTGCCATCCCTGTCTATGCTGTCTTCAAAGCAGCCTTTGAAACTTTTGCCAGGATCTGTTAGGCAACAGTTCCCATAGAGACAAGAAGCTGAAGTACTGTCCTCCATTAAATAGTACAGCTCTCAGTCCTGGTCATTAGACTACCTGCCCTCAGTGGATAGTAACACAAACCATCTCTGCCTCTGGATCATTACTGGGAAACACTCCATATATTTAACATTTACTTCAGGAGGCTCAATAGCAGCTTGCTCCACTGTGATGTGTGAGTGGAGGATTCATGATGCAGGACTGTGCAACACCTGCACCAGAGAATCATAGAATGGTTTGGGTCAGAGGGGACCTTTGAAGATTATCTAGTCCAACCCCCCTGCCATAGACAAGGACATCTTTCACTAGATCAGGTTGCTCAAAGCCCCATCCAATCCGGCCTTGAACACTTCCAGTGACGGGGCATCTGCAACTTCTGAAAGACAGCTTGTCTTTCACCCAAGCTGCCAGTAGGACCAGTGGAAAGGTGAAGGGTGGAAAAGTGAAAAGGGGCAACATACTAACAGCAGGGTGGCTGAAGAGGTGCAGGGAACACTCCGCTATGCATGTGCATAGGGCACACTAGGTCATGTAGCCAACATCACAGGAGGAAAACATGGACTATATTTTGTGGGTTTATAAAATTTGCAAATTATAGTAACATTACAATACTGTGAAATAAAGAGGTCCAAACTCAGGGAAGACATCTGCAATGTCCTTAGCAATGAACCAAATCTAAAGGGAATTGTCTGAAAGTAGATACTGCATCTAGCTGAAGGAAACCAAAGAGAAAACTGCAGAAGGAAGAAGGTGAACACAATGTCGGCATGCGTTATCAGGTGGTAGTTAATACAATCTGTGTTCTCTTTAATGCAGACACTTTTCCAGGCCTTGGTGTGGTTATTACACCAACTAAGACTCTTAGGCATTCTTTCATACACATTTCCTGCACTTGCTAACTATTGGTAGTGGTTGCTACTTTCTGTGACCATATTTGATGACCGATCTGAGGCATTAACATTTGTTTTTCTCCTGCATATCCAGAGTTATTAAAAGTTAGATATTAATGAAATCTTTAACAGAAATGGCAACAGTCAGGCTATTCATAATACTGACCTGAGGTTACTTATTAGCTGCAGGTTTTTGTTCTCTTGGCTTCAGGTGATATCTGTAAATAGCTTGAATAGTTCTCTTCAGGACAGGTCTATGACTGAATAAAACTGCTCTGCCATCTTGGGCAGCCATCTTGAGCAGCCAACCTCAGGTGTCTTGGGAGTTGGGTATGGAGAAGCTATGTGCTTCAGCACTGGCCACAATATTAATTGCTGATGTGGCCAGTTTTTTTCATGAATAGCGAAATAACAAGTTTTGAATAATACAGCTGAAAAGATCATTTGTTAAGTCAAATTATTTGTGATGTATTTATAGACCGGGGTAGCAAATGGGATGCCAAGGCAAATCTGTGACGCACATGCAAGTTATCAACTATTGCATTCTAATGTAAAAGCTTAGTAAAAATCTGTTTGCTTTGTTTGAATATGAAGCTTTTTTACTTGTGAGTCTTACATATGGGTTTAAATACGGACAACTTTTCTAACTGAACATTTTTGCATATAAAATGAAGAATAACTGTGTAATAAAGACACAGTAATATGATTTTCGTTTCTAAACATCTAGACCAGCTAATGTCGAGTATTTTGTCACAACAGCACTTCAGTTATACCTGGCAAGCTACATTCACCAGGACAGAAAATTGTAACAGAAATGAGGAGATGCTGACAGTGGTGGGAAGCGTTATACCTCATGAGGTGAGGTTTTTGTAAGTCTCCTGAACACGGAGAATACCTTGTTACAGCCTGCTCTAAGTGGCTTGAATAAGATGTGCACTAAATTATAGAAAAGAGAAAGTAATTTTTTCCATGCAGGAACTGAAGGAAGGTATTTCTTCTGTTACGGTAAAAAGAAGCGCAGGTGTATCTAGACAGCATCTGAAATTCTGGGCTTTTGTAATTATGGTTGAGTAGTTTCCCATGATAGACGGAGTTGTCAGACACTTTTGACAGTTCCTCTGGATGCTTCCTTATTACAGTCAGACCCGACATCTTCTGGTCTGAGCTGAAATGAACCCAAGTGGTTGACATTCTGCAGCGTGCTGGGTTTGACAGGTAATAGCGTCATCCAGCTCTGAAGACCTGGAAGCCAGATAACTGCCAGTTTCACAAGACTGATAGTTCAGATATCATCTCAGAAGTTTCTACTGTGGTTAGGAGTGACTTATAAATGGGAGAGCAGGGGGACTAGTTTGAGCATTGAGTAATCCCATCTCTGCTGGAATGATGGCTTTCTGTTGTCTGTCAAGCCCTTCAGACAATAATGAGAAAAAAACCACAGAATGAGAATGCTCTTTCCCTCTGCCAAGGGAGTCAGCAGCCCCCTGTGGTCATTAGGATGGACGGCCTTGTACAAATACAGCAAAGCTGTAAGTAAATGAGGGAAGCATTTGGCTCAGGAGAATATATCGTGAAAATTCACTTCTAAAGAAAAAAGCAGTCAGGAGTTTGGAAACACTGATGCTCTTGACAAACAGAGGCAGGAAGAGACTGGGTGTGGGCTTTGAAATTTGGGTGGACGTTGTGTACTGAGAGCCTTCTTCAGTTGCATGACCACATCTAGTGCTATCCATCTGGCTAGAAAAGGTATTCAAAAGATCTCCCTGTGGTCATTACAGACTTTGAACCTGATCGTCTGTGGGATCACCTGTTCCTAGCTGGAGAGTCTGAGGAACAGAGCAATTGCCATGTGAAATCCTTTGTATATGGGGTAAGTGTCCAAGTCCATACTACTGTGGGCAGTGAGCAGGGAGTGACATCATGATATCAGGACGACTAACAGCTGGTGGTGAATTCCTTTTTTATAGGCTTAACTGTGCAGTAAACACTTCCAGAATGACTGTACTTCCAGTTGAGTAGTGGGGTCATTTTTCATTTGATAGAAAGTCAGCAGGAGAGAGCAGCTTCAGTTAGTACGCTTTATCTGTAACTCCCACTAATGCTCCTAACTCCTGTCCTTGGCCTGCTTAGTCCACAACAACTCATACTATTACACATTTTTTTCCCCAAGAAGGCCTAAAAAGCCAAGCCCATAAAGGAATAAGGTTAAAAAAATCAAACACCCTTTCCCTAACCTCAAGATCAGAAAGCTACCAAGGCTGGACCCTCACAGCATGCCAAATAATCTCATTCTGACATCCATTTCCTGGCACCTATCCATTTTCATTTGTCATGTTTCATTTCCCTGCAATGCCACACAATGGTAAATTAGAAAATTAGTAAGTTATTTGAATGAGAAAGCTTCTTACAGTGCATGATTTATAATGTACAGGCATAAGAATGATACAATCATGCAAGAAGTGCTTTGAATAACACAGGTTACATTACACCTCCAGAGCATAATTGCATGTTCCATCAGTACTGCAGGGAGGGCAGGTGCATACTTAGAAGACTCTTTGCCACGTTTGTCTTCTGCAATGTTGATATGTCATGTCATGCTCTTGGTGTCTGACTCACAGGATCTGTCAGAAGTTTCAAGACTGTCACAAGTCCCATGTAACTAATATAACAAAAGCTATAGCTTTTGTATGACGTCAGAAAATTAAGGGAAGGTTTTCATGATGTGTGTTGTATGGCCTAAGAAGAAGTCCAGCTGAAGTTTCAGTGCAGTCAGCTCTCCCTACTATCTGCTGAGCACTGTGACAAAAGCAGCGAATTACCATTGGAGAGAACTCTTGAAGCTCAAAAGCACAGCAATCAAATTTCTATGCAGAGAAGCAAACCTAACAATGCTTAATTTGTATTTTCATAAACTAAGCAGAGAGAAGCAAGGTAAAACACCATGTAGAGATGTTTCTGATATGTTCACACCTCTTATGAGTTTATCTAAAGTGAATTAAAGACGAAAGAACAGGTCTCATACTTTGAAAGGAAAACAAAAAAAAGTCAGGCTCTGTGCAGTAAGCTGCATCCCTGCCTGTGTCCTGTTTTGTAATGCAGTATTTGGAAGCTGTGGTGTTCTTTTTGGGAATGAGACCCTCAGCTGTGAAAGCTTGGTTATTCATTAACACTAGACAACTAAGGAAATTTCCTTGTCAGTATGTGCCATGAATTGAAAATGGGCAACACCACAGCTTCAAACAGAGTTTAAAAAAGTATTTTGTTTATTTTTCTTTTGGTTTATCCTCATTTACACTATAATAATCAACTACTTAACTTTTACTTGAAGCAAAAAGTCTTCATATTTTTTTTTCTTAAAGCTTGTCTTGCAAGGAGGCAGGTATTAAAGTGAGCCGACAGGCTCTTTCTGTTCTTTTGGGGTGGATTGGTACACCCTTGAAATATGTATCATGCAAAATGTTTTTGGGGATGTTGAACACTTTCCTAAAAGCTCCAGGGCAAGGTTAAAGCAATGAAGTAATGCACTTTAGAACTTTTTTGGCAAGCAGCCAGAAGCAAATAAGCAACTCAGAGCTCTAAGATTACTTGAAATTTGTGGCAGCTATGTTGTCCCCAAGATTTAGACACCCTCTGACACAATTACACTCTCTCCTTTATATTAATTTGCATATGTTAACTTATATAAGTATGCTCTATATGTTAAATTACTATATACTATTTACATGCGCTCCTGATTTTTTTTTTTTAGTCTCAACTAAAATTTATTTACAAGCAAAAAACAGAGTTTTGGCCAGGGAACACAGAGTCTTTGTTTCTGCTGGGAAAAATCAAACCAGCAAAGACTTTCTTCAGTATGACAGTCATTTTCTGTGTGTAGTTATGTCCATGACTGCAGCTGATGTTAGAGACACTAAAATCACAGAGGGCAAAGATAGGAATCACCCTTAAAAATAGCAGCTACTCCATTCTCTGATCTTCTTGTGATATTTCATTGTGTTTGGTCCAGTCTTACATTATTCAAGCAATTTGTCTTGTTTTCCTAAGATGAACATCCTTACTGTGACTGATACTTATTATGGTAGTTAGGAGATACCAGTGCAAACCGGGGCACCATTACGCTGCACGGGGCACATACACTTAATAAGAGAGTGACCCTTGGCTCCAAATGTGCTTATGAGCAAATCAGGTTTTTCTTAGTCAGACTCAGTATTACATACTAAAGTACTTACACAGCAAGAGCTGTTTGGAAGAGAGAAGCATGTTTAATATTACAAAACTCTTCATGTTGCTGACTGAGCTCCTGGTGATTTATGCTGTAAACTCACCTTTCACCTAATTTTCACATCCACAGAACAGTATTGAGATCCTGTGTCTTGAGATGGCACTTTTACATGGCTGGAAGATTTATCACAATGCAGGACAAAGACAAGCCAACTTGGTTTGCCTTGCCCTGCCAAAATCTGCTCCTGCTCAGTGCTTAGCTATGTGAAACTTGGTGACCAGAAGCTCCACCTCTGGTTTTGTGACTAGTTCTGCATTATTTTATTATTGGCGCTTAAATGAACAGATAAAGGAAAGAACCCATCCTGAAGAGCCTGCAGTTTAGGTTGGATGTGATCTAAAAAGGTGACACTATACAAGGAAATGGAAATAGGAGGGAGGATTCCTAGTGAAAGGTAACAGGCTTCTTGCATATATTAAGCCTATTAGTATTTTTAATAGAATACTGTTTGTGTCGACCCAGATTGTGTCTTTCTAATTCATGCTGAATGGCACTGCAATTCAAGAGCAGTCCTACTGAAAACCTTAGTTTAGTTAGAAGTTAGAAGTTAGGAGTTAGAAGGAGTCTGGCTAGTCTTGGGAATGTGTCCAGCAGGGAGCTGTTCTGATGTTGAGGAGGCATCGTCTCAATCAGGAAGATTGGTTTTAGACGATTTGACGGACAAAACGGAGAAACAGAAGTAATCAGTGAATCTGAAATCCCCATCTATGAGGTCCCCATCTATGATATTAAAGCACGGATGATATATCTTTGAAAGAACAGTCACCACAAGAAATGACCAGAAAAGTCAGAATGCTACACAGAAGACCACAGGAATTGGTATTAAGGACTCTAAGGCTGAGGGGGCTTTTTCTGACATTGCAGCAGAGTTAAATCTCTAGCAACCAATAATCCTGAGGAAATACAGCCAAAAGCCTCCCAAAGACACTTCTATCACAACAAATCCATAGGAATGATTCCAGTTGTGAATCCACTCTCAGTACATTGACAAAGACAGCCACAGAGGATGAAAAGTCTTAAAGGAATTTTTGGGCTCAAGGATATATTTTTTTTTACACACAGAAGTCTTAGACTATTTAACATAAAAGCATTCACAGAGTCATTCAGGTTGGAAGTGACCTTGGGAGGACACTAGCCCAAAATCCCACCCAAGCAGGGTCATCTGCAAGATCAGACCATGTTATTAGGGTTTTGTCCAGGTGGGGTTCAAGAACATCTAATGACAGAGATGGCACAGACTCTCTGGGAAGCCTGCTCCACTGCCTGGCTGCCCCTGTGGGGAAAAATTCATTCCTTATCTCCAGCCTGAACCTGTTTAGTTTCAGCTTACGCCTGTTAATTCTTACCCTCCTGCCAGGCACCACTGTGAAGAGCCTGTCCCTGCACTCTCCA
>NW_010973041.1:5989965-6006344 GCF_000737465.1 Haliaeetus leucocephalus
CCCCCCTGGAGGGGCCCCCCCCCCCCCCCCCCCCCCCCCCCCCCCCCCATAGGTGCTGGGGTGCTGCTTAGGTGCCTCAAAGCCATCTCTGTTGCAAAGCTGAGCTCTGCTCACACTGCTCCAGGTGCTGCTGGCTCCCATTGCTGATCAGATGCGGGGCTGGCCCATGCTCAGATGGCTGCCTACCGGGGCCTGGGACCTTCTCCCCAGCGCTGACCCCAGCCCCACTGGCAGTGCTGCTGGGACTCTGCCTGCCCACGGCAGGGCTGCACATTTCTCCTGCCCCAAGTGCATGGGGCCCCTATCAGACCCTTTCTCCTGCCTATCCAGGTCCCTCTTGATGGCAGCCCTGTCCTCACACATTACTGACTGGTCTTTGCAATGTGGTGTTATCTGCTAACTTGACAAAACTGCACCCCGTCATCTTATCCACCTCATCAGTGATACAGATCTTAAACAGGACGGGTACCAGTACAGACTCCTGTGGACCCTACTTGTTACCAGCCTCAGGGCAGAGTGTGACTCGTTATCCACCAGGTATTTACCCATTTGGTTGTCTGCCCACCCAGGCTGTAATATCCCAGCTTGGATTGAAGAGTATTGTGGAAATAGCGTTGTAAGCATTGCTTAAGTGAGGTAAATGACATCCACTACTCTCCCTTCATCCTCAGTTCCAGTCATTTTATCACAGAAGACACCCAACTGGTCATGCATGATTTGCCCCTGGACAGTCTGTGCTGACTGTCCACAGTCACTCCTTCTTCTCCTTCATGTGCCCAGAAAAGTGCTTCAAGAGGACTTGCTCCAGCCTCAGGGAGGTTGACAGCCCCAGTGTGTCCTTTCGATCTTTCCTGAAGATAGGTGAAGATAGGTTTCCTTTTCTTCAGTTGTTAGGGACCTTTCAAACATTTAAGCAGCTTTGCAAGGACATGGGTCATTACTCTTCAGTGCAGACCATTGGGTCTTACGTGCTGAGTATTTACAATCTCAGGCTGGGATTTTGGGCAGGTATTAATATGACTGTCAAGCAAATAGTCCTGTATCTAAGGCAGTGTATCCTCCTCAGTTGAACAGATCTTACAGTGTAGCTGTATGATAAATCTTATTTTGACCAGGTCTTTTTCATGCAGAAGCGACAGTCGTTATTTGACCTTCACTCACAAATAGTCCACCGCATGTTGGCAGTGTGACTTTTCAGAACAGTGTATAAGAGGAGGTGTCCAAAGAGCATTTTACAGAGCATGTAGACACACTGTGTTTCACCTGTGAGAGGAAGTCCACAGCTGTGTGGGGTTTGTGTACTGTCAGCATAGCTGAAGTAGTCAGTGAAGTTCTGTCACGGACTGTACATATACACCATGACTGTGGCTGTGCAGGTTACTTCCCCAGGTCTCTGATCTCAAAGGACTATAAAGAGTGCCTATAAAGATGAAGGATTACAGAAGTCACCATGAAAAACAGATGACTGGATTTGTGCTTAGTCTTTTCTTCATTGAATCATTTCCTCCACTGCTGTAGGAGAGCAAAGTTGGAAGGGAAGAGGGAAGAGCTCAACTTCCCTGCTAAGACTGGGCTGAAAAGGGCATTTGTCTTGCAGTTGCAGCAGATGCACTGTGCAGCCTCAGACCTCTTTGGGGGTAATGTTGCTGGACAGCCATCACTAGGGCTTGTCCTGTGGATAAGCGTGGTAAGGTTCTGGGGTGGTAGAACAGTCCCACTGAGCCAAGACAGCTGGAGATTAATGGCCTGGAAAATTCAGAGCGTGAAACTGGCTGACTGTCTTAACACCTGCAAGGACTGTCATCCCAGCTGCTGCTGCTGCTAGTGAGCAGCACACAAAAGGAGGCTCAGCGTGGCTGGCTGTGAGAACATACATGCATGCAGCTGCATGGGGCAGCTGTTTTCTACATGTTACTAAATCCTGGGAATATCTTAGAAACTGTGACAACCCTCACTAAGCCTTGTAGCACACAACTTTATTTTAAGTCAATTCATAACTTCATTTTAAGTTCTAATTCATAACTAACATGAAAGCTTGTTAGGTATTCCGGGATCTTCCTTCCTAGGAAATTTTGGACACATCGTATTAGTTCTTTATTATTATATGTCATATAATTTTATTAGATATTTTATTAGACATTGTATATCTACATAGGGATCTGTGTCTGTTTTATATGCATTACATTAAAGGCAGAATAATTTGCAAAGTCCTTTTGATACCTCAACTTAAAAAAAGATGCACCATATAGGATTTCTTTCTGTTTTTCCTATGGGATTATCTCACTGAATGCTACGAATGTCATTTGCAGCTCTAAGGCTGAGAAGGTGGGCTTTGTGCATGAAAGTTTAATGCCATGAGAAAAAAGCTTCTCTCACAGACTTGGAGGCCACCACTCGTATGCCCTGTTGCCCTCACAATAGATGAGATTCTAATGGAGAAGCCACTACCACCAACCAGCGTGGCTTGCATGGGCACCAATGCAAGCCTGGACTCCTTTCTTCATCTGTTCTCGCTAGGCAGTGAAGCCACACTGGCCTTGCAAGGGAATTTCTTAGATGACATATGCCCAGATGATCCAACAGATTATTTATCTTCCAGCTGCAAAAGAAGTATAAAGCCAGCTGGTCCTTCCAGTCAAACTTTAGAAAAATCATCCCAGACTGTAAATCTGCTGGTGAGATTAACAGGTTATTTGAACATCCGAGAATAGACGTATTGGCATCACTCCTGCCCAGTGCTCTCAACCATCTGATGTCTCTTCTCCAGCTGTGGCAATTGTCTAGCACATCAGATAATGACTAAAAAGAAAAATCCATAATATGAGCAGCTGAATATGCTGTTCTCAGAAAAACAAAATCATTCCAGGTTTTTGGCAGTGTGACTGCACGAACTTTGCAGAGCAACAAATGCTGTGGGTGCACTAAGGGGTCCCCCCTGACAGCTGTCCCTAAAGCCCTTAGGAAAGAGGTGAAGGAGACAATATGAAGATTCCCAGGAATGTACACCTTTTCAGCAATATTTGAGGCTGATAGTGAAATAACAGTTTTATAAAACTGCTGTTTCTAGTGCTCTGTTTCCATAGTTACATAGAACAGACACCAGTGTCAAGGGACCAACAGTACCAGAAGAACCACTTGCTGGAAGTCAAAACTAATCAAATTCAGGCTGGAAGTAAGGCATGAATTTTTAACAATGAAGCCAATTAATCACTGGAAATCACATTTACCCAGGGATTCTTCATCTCCCCCAAGACTGGAGATATGCTGAAAAGAAGTGCGGAAAAGCTCAAGCAGAAGGTACAGGCTTGATGCAGAAGTTGCTAAGTAAGTTTCTCTGAATTTACAGGAATTCAGTTTCTGCCCTGTCTGACCTCAGAAGCTCTGTGCCAGCAGAGCAAACACTCAACAAAACACTTCTCTGTATCACATAGTTGTTTTTAAAGATGTTACCCTCAGATCAAACCCAGACCAATTAAACCAGTACTTGCTGGTTTACATGCATCTAGGGTAATGGTGATACTTTCTGATATCTGAGATAGACCACTGCTGTCATGATTGTGGGGGGTAAACACTGCACAACTGGGACCCACTGCAAGGGTCAAGTGGGTGAGATGGTCGGTTTAGGAAGACACACAAGGATAAAAATATTCACTTATTTATTTGGTAGGGCTGGTTTTGTGTCAGTTTAGCTCTGTGATCAGTCAGGTCAAACAAGCACCAATAGTGGCAAAAGAGGAGCAGCAAGAACAGAAGAGGGGACAGAAGAGCAGGGCAGCTGGATAATTTAACCACTGTCTTCAGCAGCAGCCCAAAATTAGAGTAGTTCACCTGTACTCTACCCTAACCCTGGGAGCTGTTTTTCCTTAAGCTGACAAGCTGGCCGCTTGAACGCACTTCCTCTTTTCTTGCAGCAAAGATAAGTAAGCACTGATGCTATTTTTGTTAGTATTTATTGTAGGTGCCTCACAGGCCATCCTGTGTGGGTGGCCACACCCCACCCTGGGATTACCCCACACACATTATTGGAGTTGCTTATAATAGAAATAATGGCTGGTGAGTCCCACCCCTTAATTCTGACAAGGTGAAACATATGTAAGGCTTGTGAAATGACATGGCATTCAGACACTACAATGAGGGCAAAGTGTAAACACATAAACAGATAGGGAGATCAGATTTGCTTCTGAAATTATCTGAGTCTCAAATAAGCCCTCTCAGATAGGAAAAAGTGGTTGATCCTTAACCCAGATGATTTCTTAAGCCCCCAGAGAGCTGTGTGGCAGAGCCTAGGGCTGTGGGAGGGCCATGAGTGATGAGCAGCAGGGCAGGAGGAACGGGGAGGCAGGAGCTTCTCAGGTGAGCTTTATCACTGAAGTAAATGTAGCGCTGAGTCATCCCCCTTTTTTTGTGATGAGAAAATAGCAGAAGATACTTAATTGTAGGACATGCTATCCAAGCATTACCACTGTTAAATGACTATATAATGCATCACAACTGAACACAATGCTTCAAATACTGCAGCTACAGAAAGATAGGCTTGATGGCTGTGTGCTTTCCCAGTGTGCAGTACTGTCAGTTGGTACATCATCTAGTTTTCCTAACTTTCCATTGTCCTACCAGCTTTACTGTCTTGTTTTCTTACACAAGAAATGTCGTCCCCTGAGTATGTTGGAAAGTATGTATGTCAGCTATTTTATTTTGTAGTTCAGAGTAAGGGACTGCCTCTTTCCTTTTGGTATCTGTTTTAATGTATTTCCCATAGTTGTCTTTCTGCTTTCAGTGTATATCAGCTCTGATCATTCTCTGTTGGAATCAATTCTTTATTTGAATAGTGTCTGTTCCTAGACATGTCTGCAAATGTGAAAGTCTGGTGTAAACTGCTAAATATGGTACATATATTTTCTTCACACCTACAAAAGAATTGAATCTTCAAGTCAGGATATTTTTAATTACCATATAGGACTATACATTAGTGCTGCAGAGGTCTGTAGGGTTATTTCACATATAAGGTCTGATTTTTTCCTAGTTGGGAAGGGAATTGAGAGGTGGCTTTAAAAGACACTGACTTTGGTAACAACATCTGCTGATGCAGACCTCAGCTCCAAGACTTAACACACAGTTTGCTTCTTCCCTGTGAAGCTATGGAACTAGTCCGTTAGGTGTTAATCCTGGTGAGCCCTGTGGCACAGCATCATCCTAAGAGAATAGCTTTGATTTCTTTTTTTTTTTTTTTTTAAGTTATATGTACTACTTCAATGGATATGTATCAAAGCCCCCAGACCTGTACATGGCATGATTGCCACAGTCCTGGTTGGACCCCCACCCTAAGAGTACATCCCAGCCCTTCCCTTGTGTCAGCTCTGGCATCTGTTGGACCCTTTGCTGAGGGAGGAAACTTGCAGCCCCAGAAGGGACAGCCAGCAGTTGGCTCTCCTTACACTGCCACAACACTGTTGCTTACTGATGCAGTTTCTTCTTTTGGCTGAAGCTGCCACCAAGAAGGGAATACTTTCTCTCCTTCTTCCTCTTAATCTGGGTTCTTTGTGCTAGTTGTCATGTAACCAAAAGCATAAACAAACACAAGACTGGTTATCCAGCTCATCAGTGAGTGGTTAAAGAAGCACTGCCAATGCAAAGAGAGAGAGGACTATGAATGTCTGTTTGTGTGTGTGCCTGCTTTCTTGAAGAGAGTTTAAGCCACTGCATCCAGAGCTCTTGGTGGATGAAGTGTCTGCTTGAGATGTTAGAGGAACTTCAGTGCTATTTGACATACTCACTACCAAAGAGTCTTTCTTCCGCTTTGCAGGAGAGCGCTCCTCTCTATATGAAGAATTTGCAAACATGCCAAGAATCTCTGCTTGCGTTTTTTCCTATTTAGTGGTGCCTGTGACCAATTATGCTGGCCGTCTTTTTATCAGTATGGATTGAGTTATGTTACAGGACAGCATTAGCAACTTCTGTCAGGGAGGTAAGTGGTTATAGCTATTTTAGTAAAAGAAATACTGGGTCAGCAAGGTTTTATGAATGTACGTGTAGGAAGAAATGGAGGAATTAATATTCTGAAAGGATATCTATTAATTGTTTCCATGTAGTATGTATGGTGGCATATGCTTAAAATATTTCTATACTATACTTGAAATATTTCCGTAAGCAAAAATGAAAAAAATATAAATCCTGGACTTAGATGAGATGAGAGTTTCTCACACATTTTCCAAGAGCAATGTTACAGTAATTGCCATGCACCTTGAATAAAGGGAGGAGGAAAATTATTACAGAACAGCTACAATTTAGGAAACAGCTTCAGCTATGCTAAAAATAATGTAAGTGTTCCTGAAAATAGTTTAACAAGTGAAGGCTTTCACAGACATCCTGGGGGAAACATAGAATTAACATGTATTTGCTGGGGAGGCTCAGAGGTGGGGTGTTGACAGAAAAATGGTAACATGTATATGATGAAAACAACCCACACAAGGGCAGACAAGGACGAAGAGACATTGGTATTTGAAATTCTTTATAGTCTTTTTCATTTGTTTATCTTTTGGCAGGATCTTTTATTATGGCTAGTTTTAAGATTAGATCCCACCCAACGCTTTGCTCAGTAGCTTGGCAGTTTCTACACAAATGTTCATTGGCTGCTCTCCATGTCGGGATGTGAAAGAAGTTATCTATAGTTCAGCACAACCTGCTCCTCATCGTTTTGTCTTGTGTGTGGAGAAGAAGGTCCCTTCTCCACTGGTCTTTCCTTGGCCTTTGAAGACCAATTCTCTTATGCAAAGTATCTTGAGGCCTGAGGGGCAGTGCAGAACATCAGTGGTAGAAGAGGAAAGCTCTACTTGTTCTTTGCAAATACACCGACAGTGTTAGAAAGTCCAAGGCCTTTCTTTCCCTGGGGGAAACTGCTTTGGGGTTTCTCATGAAGTTCCTACTTGGTTGACAGAGGTCTTTACTTTCCAGGGAGGCTAGCTGAGAAGTTTCAGATGCAGTTCCAGTCTTCTAATAAGATTCCAACATTTCCCATTCTTATGCTGCATTCTTGGTATTTGCCTTTTTACCGAAAACCAGGGACAGATCGAGTTAGGATGCACCTTGGAAAACACTAGTGTCTTCAATCAAAGAGCAAGAAAACACTTTTTTTTGTTGTCTAATACAAGCCAAAGGAAGCTGTCATGTCCTGCTAAATTCTGGTCTTGCTGCAATGAAGATATAATATACACACAGTAGTTTTCAAGGTGGTGGGTGGAAGCTGAGCTTCAGAGCTATTTGTAGATAGGCTGTTCCTGCTAAGGAGCAATACTCTGCACTCCCAGTCCTCAGTGAATGCTCCATAATGTGTCTTCTATAGCCATGATGGCCCATCTGGCCTGTTTCCTGGACTGTAAAAACACATCATTCTTGCATCTCAGTTAATACACTGGTTTGCCAGCATCAGCTTCTCCAGGAATGATCCAGCCAGTGCTGTGGTAGAAACTTCCTGCAGGACTCCAATCAGTGCGCCAGTGGGGACTGGTAAATTCAGGCTATATTCATCTTTGCCATTCAGAACACACCTATCAGGAGTGTGGTCCCAGGTTAAGGGACATGATTATTTCCCTTTAATCTCTTGAAACCATCTCATGAAGCTGTAGCTGGAATACTGGTGTCCACCACCAATACTGGTGTTTGGGCAGAACAACAGAGATACTAACAAACTGGAGCGAGTCCAGAGGAGGACCACTGAGATGGTTCAAGGGGCTGGAGCACATGACATGCATGGAAAGGCTAAGGAAGGCAGATTTGTTTAGCCTGCAGAATAGAAAGCTAAGTGGGGATCTGATTGAATTCAAATAATTAAAGGTGAGCCACAGAGAAGACAGAGCCAGAGGTGCACAGTGGAAAGACGAGAAACAGGCACTATTCACTAGTTGGTGAATAGTATTTTCCCACCAAGGGTAATTTCAATTGAATATAAGAAGAAAAGTTCACTGACTGTGGTCCAACACTGGCCTAGGTGCCCAGAGAGGCTGTGGGTTCTCCATTCTTGGAGAAACTCAAAACTCAGCAGGACCCCAAGCATCTTGATCTAGTTGCTTCTGCTTTGAGAAAGGGTTGGACCAAAGATCTATATGGGTATTTTCCCATCTAAATTATTCTATGACCTAATTTTAAAGCACCTGAGCTGAGCACTATGCAGAGCGGTAGGGTGGTTTGGAGAGGGAGAGTGACTTTGCAATTACATATAAAAAGGCCCTGGACACCTATACTATCCATAGGTTGTGTTTGATATCTAGTGGACAAACAATTTTTTGTATAGTTAGGCTCAAATTGTGAAAGTCTGAATCTCTACAATATTGGTCAAATGACCACCCAGGTAAGTTACGGAGGCAGTAATATATCCATAAACGCCTTTCACCATGGATGAAGACAGAAATAAAGGTAAGTAATGTTTTTCCTATCTTTGATTTCCCTATTTAACTTTTTTATTCATGTTCCCATGTTTTTAGGTAGTCTGTCATTGTTCTATATGACAGCAGGTATAGACTGCCTGAGTGCACATAAAATAATTTCAGTCTGCACGAAAGCTGCTTTCTTAGCTAAAATCAACTGCAAGTATGTCTTTTTATTTCTACCCTTTGTGTTAAAGAGCACCTGAAAGGCTCTGGTGGAGATTAGATCCCCAGTACAAGCGCAAGACATTTTCATATTGTTTAAATTAGCTCAAAATTGATTTTTTTCTAAACTTATGCCCTTCAGTCATCTTTGAAGTTTTGAATGGAGTACAATAGTTCCTGTTAAAAAATAATGTCTTACCTAAAGAAAACCATGTTTGCAAAAGGTAATTTAGTTGGCTGAAAAACACTGTGGGGACACACTCAGGTGTGCTCCATTGTTCTCAATCTATGTATCACTTTAGCTGATGCTACATCCCATTACAGACCCACTTTTAATTGTAGAATCATGAATCACCCCACTCCCACCCCCCGCCCCCCAAATATTGGAAGCTAAAGGACATAGGAATAAATTTTTTTTTTTTTTTCAAAAAAGGCAATTTTGTTAGTAATTTTTTGTGTAAGCCAATATTTACAGCCCATTGTCTTCCTTTTACCCCAAATTTTAAAAAAGAAAGCAAATAAAAAATCCAGTTCTGAGCAGAAATGAGATTCAAGTAAATGAGTAATGAAATTCAAAGATAGGGAAAGATTAAGGTGAAAACCATTTTCTCAACAGAGGGTGAGAAAAGGACTTCTTAATCAAATAAAAGAATGTGAACATTTAAATACAAGAAGCAAAGAAAAAAGATTCCCAATTCCTTAATTAGGTGCTACATATGAAATTTGATTTGCTACTACATATAAAGTCTGACTTGCTAGTATGTGGAACACTGTGAAAAATTAATTTTTAACAGCTTTATTGAAATACCTCCTTTCAAGTCCAGTCCTGTAGTTCTGATAATATTCATAGGTATTAGCAGGCCTTATCAGGCCTTCTGCCTAGAGCTGTAAGACCAGGAAGCACTTTACTTCCATGGTACAATAAAGTGTAATGAGATAAACTGAGTTAAAGAGTATGTAGGTGGATTGTCAGGAAACACATTTCTTCATAATGACGTCTTTCAGACTGGGGGGTGATCACACAGAGGAAGAGCTGGAAATCCTTTTATTTGAGGAACTGCAAGCTGTAAAAAGCTTTTGGAAATATTTTATGTAGGAAACTGTCTTTCACAGACAGAAGACAGAACTGTACTAATGTGAGGCAGCTTTCCTGGAAACAAGGAGGTTTTTTAGAAAAAACAGGGAATATCCTTCCTTTACTCCTTCCCCTCAGTGCATGCAAGTGATAGCTAGCATGTTCTCACTTATTTTCCTAATTTAGTTTTTATCTGAGTGAAAGGATAATTTGCTGCAGCCGATTGACACCTGTATCAGGTAATACCCCACATAATTTGAAAGTGCAACATATACAAGTATTTTCTTAGTTGAAGCAAGTGACAACAAAAACCCACTTGACATCTGCTGAGTGTTACATATCTGATATATGGAAAATGAAAGTAATTTGCAACAGTCCTGATTAATACTAAGCAGAGTCTTTTATGGAGGAGTATTTCTTTTTTGATAGTCTAGCGGGAAGGGATGCCATCCAGAGAGACCTTGACAGGCTAGAGATCCGTGCGAACCTCATGAAGTTTAAGGAGGCCAAGTGTAAGGTCCTGCACATGGGTTGGGGCAATCCCAAACATGGATACAGGCTGGGGGATAAGTGGACTGAGAGCAGCCCTGCAGAGAATTCCTTGGGGATACTGGTGGGTGAAAAACTGAATATGAGCCAGCAATGTGTGCGCACAGCCCAGAAAGCATCCTGGGCTGCATCAAAGGAAGCATGGCCAGCAGGTTGAGGGAGTTGATTCTGCCCCTTTAATTGGCTCTCATGAAACCCCACCTGGAGTACTGCATCCCCCAGTTCTGAGGCCCCCAACACAAGAAAGACATGGACCTGCTTGAGTGGGTCCAGAGGGCCACAAAGAGGATCAGGGGGCTGGAGCACTTCCCCCTTCTTAAATAAGTTAGTGTATTGGGTTTGTGTGGCAAGGTTTTCAGAGCAGGGGGGGTCGCAGGGGTGGCTTCTGTGAGAAGCTGCTAGGAGCTTCCCCAATGTCTCATGGAGCCAATGCCAGCCGGCTCTAAGATGGACCCACCACTGGCCAAGGCCGAGCCCATCAGCGATGGTGGTAGTGCCTCTGGGAGAACAGATTTAAGATGGGAAAAAAGTTGCGGCAGCACAGAAACTGCAGCCGGAGAGACGAGTGAGAACATGTGAGAGAAACAACCCTGCAGACCCCCAGGTCAGTGCAGAAAGAGGAGGAGGAGGAGGTGCTCCAGGCACCGGAGCAGAGATTCCCCTGCAGCCTGTGGGGAAGACCATGGTGAGGCAGGCTGTCCCCCTGCAGTCCAGGGAGGTCCACGGTGGAGCAGATCTCCACCTGCAGCCCTGGGAGGACCCCACGCCAGAGCAGGTGGGTGCCAGAGGGAGGCTGTGACCCCGTGGGAAGCCCACACTGGAGCAGGGTCCTGGCAGGACCTGCGGACCCGTGGAGAGCGGAGCCCACGCTGGAGCAGGTTTTCTGGCAGGACTCGTGACCCCGTGGGGGACCCATGCTGGAGCAGTCTGTGTCTGAGGGACTGCAGCCCGTGGAAGGGACGCACGCCGCAGCAGATTGTGAGGAACTGCAGCCCGTGGGAAGGACCCACATTGGAGAAGTTCGTGGAGGACTGTCTCCTGTGGGAGGGACCCCACGCTGGAGCAGAGGAAGAGTGTGATGAGTCCCATCCCTGAGGAGGATGAAGAGGCAGAGACAACATGTGATGAACTGACCCCAACCCCCATTCCCCATCCCCCTGTGCTGCTTGGGGGGAGGAGATAGAGAAGTTGGGAGTGAAGTTGAGCCCAGGAAGAAAGGAGGGGTGCAGGAAGGTTTTAAGATTTGGGTTTATTTCTCATTACCTTATGCTGGTTGATTGGCAATAAATTAAGTTAATTTTCCCTAAGTCAAGTCTGTTTTGCCCATGATGGTAATTGGTTGAGTGATCTCTCCCTGTCCTTATCTCGACCCATGAGCCCTTTGTTATATTTTCTCTCCACTGTCCAGCTGAGGAGGGGAGTGATGGAGCAGCTTTGGTGGGCACCTGGCATCCAGCCAGGGTCAACCCACCACAGTCATCCCAGAGGCACTACTGCCATTGCTGATGGGCCCGGCCTTGGCCAGTGGTGGGGCTGACTTGGAGCTGGGGAAGCTTCTAGCAGCTTCTCACAGAAGCTTTCCTTGTTGCCCCCCTGCTACCAAAACCTTGCCACAGAAACCCAATACATGGCCATATGTAGTTTTCTTTCCAACAGCTTGGAGAGGTTAAGGTTAATCATAGAAAAGCCAATAACTTCTCCTGAAGACTTGGGGATTGGAACACAAAATCCTTGGTTCCAAATGCACACAAACCCCTGAATTAGTTCCCAGGCAAGATTTGGAGACTCATTTCCTCTTCCCGTACCAAGGATGGCGAGGGCGAGGAAAAGGGTTTTCCAAAGCATCATGCACAGTTCTAACATACAAAAACAATAAAGAAAACTATACAAATTATGCAATCACTAAGGGTAACAACATAAACATAGGGTTTACGAAGGCTCCGCGACCCTCACATACACAGAATGAGGAAGAAACAAGTTTTAAAAAGATGGCACACTCCATCTAGTATTGATTTGGTGACCTCTTCTGTGGGTGCTGGTCACTATCCAGGCATAAAGGTTGAGTGGAGTTTTTAGGGTTAAAGGTTGGTAAGTCAACCAAAACAGGTTGCCTGGGGTAGTGAAGTAGTTTTACTGGATCCTTTGTTTCCCTTTCCCCATGAATAGGGCGAGGGTTTTGGGGCAGAATGCGGTGAGCCTGGGACATCCATTTATTCCCCAGTGACTGTTCACCTTCACTACGTCACTGGGGAGCTGTGCGGGCCATCCGGAATCGTGGGGCCTAAGGACATGTTTTAGCAACCTGTTTGTCCTCTCCACTATCCCATTAGCTTGAGGATAGTAGGGGGTGTGAAACACCCACTGTATTGCTTCGCCCTTTGCCCATTCCTGCATCACCCTGGCAGTAAAGTGGCTACTATTGTCTGATTGGATCGACTGGGATTTAGGCAGATAACTGAACCATAGCCTCAATCCTTTCACCACGTTGTCCCCAGTTGCTCTTGCAACAGCCACCACTTGGGTAAGTCCTGACACCGCTTCCGCCCCAACAAGAACATATTGCTTCCCCACTGACTACTTGAAGGGTCCTGTGTAATCAGTTTGCCAAGTGTCCCAGAGTCCCTTCCTGTCTCATAGGTGGAGAGGGGGTTCTTGTAAGGGATGTCTTTCTAGTCGGATATGGCACTGACTACAAGCAGAAATGGTCATATTACATAGTTCTGGGGTAACAGGCCAACACCTGCCACCAGCTTCTTTGAGAAGATTTTTAACCCCTGAATGACCACACTTCACATGTAACCACTCTAACAGGTGTCCCCACTTTTCCTCCTCAGCTCCTGATGCCATCGTAGCTAAGCGACTTAGGGAGTCTACCTGGTTATTCCAGATGTGTGCTGGGTGATTCCCCCCTTGATGTGCAGCTACCCATCCCACCAAGAAAGTTCTCTGTTTGGTGATATTTAAGATCTCCCATTTTTCTCTTTGCTACACGGGCACCATGTTAACCTCCCACTGATTCTGTTTCCAGAAGGGGACCCCCTCCGTGCACCCTTTAAACACCGCATATGAATCCATATAAATGAGTACTGGTTCTCCATTTCCAGATTCTCTTTTAATCACACTTCAAATGACGATCAACTCCCCTACCTGGGCACTTCCCTCACCTACTGTTACGATTTGGTCCCCTGAGTTAACATGAAGGGATACCACTCTGTACTTTCAGATCCTTCCCTCTCTTTTAGAAGACACACTGGTGAACCACACATTTTTTAGATGAGATTCAAATGGAGGGGCAGGTTTTATAGATGAGGGAGGAAGGTCTTGAGTTAATTGGTTGTCAGGCTGTTCTTGTATTTGGAGTGTTTTAGGTGCTCCCTCTTCTATTTGGCATGTGTGACAGTAATGATCTAGCTGTGCATACCATTTCATTATGGTTTCTGACTGTGCAACTCCTACAGGGGGTGAGCTTCCCGCCAATATGGGTTTTAAAAGGCTAAAGGGCCCAAAGTGGGATAATGGGTTGTTGCTGTATAATTTTTTCTGCCTCTTGCAAATCTAGGTTGACCACAAAGAGGCCCTTTTCCCAAACTGAGTATCTTTTCTCTGCGTCCTTAAAGCTACATGAATAGAATCCGATAGGTGGAGTCAGGTCTTCGGGTCCATGCTGCCAGGTATGACTGATAGCCCATGGATTGCAAAACCCCATTCAATGCAGAGTCGGTCTGTTGGATGAATTGACCCCAAGGCCTGGTACACCGCAGCTTCAAAAATCAGCAATTTTAGGCTTCTTCATGGACTGGGGTCCAATCCCAAGAGGCTCTTTTGCATGTTTGATTGCACAGGGGTCGGGCTATGATAGACAAGTTGGAGATGTGTTTCCTCCAAAACACCAAGAGGCCTAAGGTGTGTTGGAGTTCTTTCTTATTGGCAGGCATTTTCACTAGTTCAAGGGTGGTCAAGGTTTTGGGGGAAATGTACACTGTCTCACCCCTCTGCCAGATACCCAGGAACTTTATTTCTGAAGAGGGGAGTTGTATCTTTTTGTCTGGAATTTGGAGTCCTAATTTTTCTAGGTGAGTAATTATTTTCATTTGGGTCTGTCCTACTACACTGGTATCAGGGCCACGAAACAATATACCATCAATATATTGATGTACCTTAATTCCCTCCTCTGGGGTAATCCAGGCAAGCTCCTGTGCCAGTGCATAGTGGGCGATGGTTGGCGAGTGGTTGTATCCCAGAGGAAGATGTGTAAAGGTAAATTTTATCCCTTCCCAGGTAAAAGCGAAGCGATCCCTATCCACTTCCTGGAAGAGGACCATAAAAAACATATCTTTCATGTCAATGGTGGCTAGGATCTGGTGGGCTTGCTCTTGTATTGTTGCGATCAGCTCGGCCATGTTAGGCACTGCAGCTGTTAGGGGACCTGTATTAGCACTGAAGCACCAACAGTTGATTGTTAACCACCATTTTCTGTTTGGTTTGTGGACCGGCCACACCAGAGAATTATAAGGGGAGTGGGTTGGAACAATTATTCCCTGTTCCCATAGCTCAGTTACTACAGGGGCAATCATCTCCTCTCTCACCCCTAATGGCAAGGCATAAGGTTTTACATTGCCTGTCTTTGAAGGTGGGAGTGCAAGTGCCGACTGCAAAAGACTCACTGAAGCCATAAGGAGTCTGAAATTCCATTCCCTCCCCTTGGAGTCTGTCCACGCTCTCCCTTTCAATAAGTTGAGCCCCAAAACATTTGTTGGTAAGGTCCCCAGTATCATTACAGTTTCTGTCGCACTCTCATCTCCTGGCAACCAGCACTTTACTCAGGCAGTTGCCTGGGGCTGAGAGTTTCCAAATACATATCTGTTTCTGATCAGCAGCTATGCCATTGCAGCTGGCAACATCCTGTCGATGTGCTGACATTTGAGCACCCATATCTACCAAAAATGTGATTGGCTTCTTCAAGGGGCCAAGGGACAAGGTATTTAACAGGTCCCCCTTATTGCTTTCTGTGAGCCTTCTCAAATGGACCCACTGACCATCCCCCAGCTCCCTTGTTGGGGATGGTGGAGGGGATTTCCCGACTCGGTGACATCCAAATCAATCAATTCAGCCTCTTGAGGAGCAGGGGTTATGTTTCTGGATTCCCGGGATGGGGGAGAAAGATCTTTAAAGTTTGAGGGAGATAGGGCCCCTTTTACTTTGTCCCAGCCTTTCACCAGACCTTCCGGGTTAGGAGTGGGCAACCCGTCTATCACCTCCCTGGGGATTCCCTTTGAGATACCCTCTGTCCACAGTGTATACCTTCTATTATCAGGAGGCCATGTTGACCTTGTTGGAGGAGAGGTTCGAGAATTGTGTGTGGACCTAGCTTTTGTTTCTCCTTTCTCTTCCACCCTTCTAAGGTCCGTTCCTTCCCTCAACAACAAAAGCCAGGCCCCGGTCTCTGTCCATCACAATGGATGTTTGAGGCATTAACTCCGTCCAGTCTCTCACAGTGACTTTTAAGCCCATCTCATGGTGTTAGGCAAATCTCTCTGCTGATGCTTCAAGGCTTACTGTCGGTAATATCAAGTAGCAATGTGGCACAAAAGAGTGTGATCAGGTCAGAATTCAGCCCTGCCTGCAGTCATGGGGCAGATGCTGAGTCAGGGCAATATCTACCTTCAGTTCCAAACATCTCCATGCTATGAATGCAGCACAAAGGATCATAATGTATCTCAAACCCAAGGGATCAGTTTCTGTCTTTCTCAATAATAATTTTCTGTATTCATGTTTAATCTTGTAAAAGTTCAGGAAAAGAGAGATAATTAAAATGCCCAATTGTTTTTAAAAACTCTTCTGTACATAGTCATGCTTATGACTGATAATTTCTGGTGCTCTAGGAATCACTTATTCTCTACATGCAAAAGTTCTTGGCAAATATACTACTTTTGTTCAAACATGCTGCAGTCCAAAAGCATAAACCGAATTAATTAAAACAAATTGAGAGGCAAAGCCCTATTAATGTCCTTCTCTTATAATCTTACATGCTCCGCTGGAGCCATCTCAACCAAATTGTAACCATCCTGCCCCACTGTCATGAAATAGAGTGGTTTGGACTGCTTG
The DNA here is from genome assembly GCF_000737465.1 of Haliaeetus leucocephalus. Classification (NCBI taxonomy): domain Eukaryota; kingdom Metazoa; phylum Chordata; class Aves; order Accipitriformes; family Accipitridae; genus Haliaeetus; species Haliaeetus leucocephalus. Next base: position 6,006,280 of record NW_010973041.1, read on the forward strand.
AATAATCACCTTGAAGGGTATTATCAAAAATTATTTAATAGGAATTTATAAAAGCGTGACTTCAC
>NW_010973041.1:6006354-6006603 GCF_000737465.1 Haliaeetus leucocephalus
ACAGAATTTGATGGCAAGGTTCACTCTATTACTTAATACATGGATGAAATGTACAAAGGAAAATTAACTTAGAATCAAGCTAAAATTATGTATACGGAGACCAAAGACACAATAGGGTAAAAGAGAAACATACAAAGGAAACTCGAGTTAGAATTGATTTCTCATGATTTGTACAGGGATTGGGAATGTAAAAAGGTAGGGAGACCCTCCTGTTGAGTCACAAGGTTCAGAGAAGACCCCCTTGCTTTC
>NW_010973041.1:6006613-6037691 GCF_000737465.1 Haliaeetus leucocephalus
AACTCCTGTCGGAGCTTAGGTGCAGCTGGATCAACTCCTAGTCCCAGACTTGGGCAATGGTTTATGTCTAAAGGGATTATAATAGCAGCCTGAGATTGATTCACAGTTGAATAAAATTCATGACAGTGACTTATGTATGGATTAATATACTTGCTATAGAATATTCAGATTAGTACACACACACACACACACACTAAGAGATATACATATAAGCAAGTAAAAGAGGTATACCTGTTAAAAATTCCCCTTGAGTTCAGTGAAACTATTCACGTCAAACGCCTCAGCATTTTTCTCAACGGGCGAAGGGTTGAGCCTCAAGGAGCGGAGAGTTTCAGCCCAGGTCCCATGGGCTTTGGCAACAGACCTCCAATCTTCACAAACTCCAGAGTTCGTGAGCTCTGAGAGGCATCCCACTCAGAGGAAGATGCTGGTTGCAGCCTGCTGCAGTCCAGGAGAGCTCAAAGGGTCTCACTTAGTACCGCTGCTTATAGGTTCATGAGATGATTGGCTTCATCAGCCAACAACTGGGATTCCAATAGCACTGGTACCATTTCACGAGTTATGATTCAGATAAAGAAGGCTCCCAGGCTGTCAGAGAGTGACTTAAGATTCAGATAAGGGATGCTCCAAGGCTGTCAGAAGAGGACTGAGATAGGTCCCAAGATTGTCAGGAAATGACTAATTATTCCTACTCCCATCCCCAGCCTCTGCCAGGCAACAGGAGTCCTTGGTACTGTCGGTGCAGCTCCCTGTCTTAGCCGAGCAAGAGTTCCTGGTACAGTCAAGGCATGCTTAACCACCCAACTCATTACACTTGGGCTAAGGCCTAGCGAGACTCCCCAAATTTGTAGATCAGCCCAGGGAGGGGGAAGAAATGCACCACCACACCCACGAAATGCATACATTTATTTTCTGTTTCTATAACCACTTCTCTCCATAGATCTTTAGGAAATGAGCAATTTTTCATTCACAAACCCTCACAGTTAGCTAGCGTTAATGTCCTCAGAATATGTATATCATAGAGGACAAATTCAAGCAGACCCAGTAATGGATCTTGTCTTTTAGAAGTCCATGACAGAGCTAAAAGATGAACTCAGTTTTTAAAACTCCACCTTTACCTGCACTCTTCTACTTCAGTGGGTGTGTTAGGCAGCCCTGTGCCCAACATTATTTATTGGGCATAATTTTCCACTGCTGTTTACATTTAGTGTTCAACAATAAATGCAATTAGCAAAACTGGCCGCAGCAGAAAAATAATATTTTGTCGCCCATTGTAACAGAGTACATGACAACACAAAAGTGCAGAGTGTTGGACAGCTGAGGAATCCAGATGCCTGGATTTCTACATGTGTTAACCAAGTTCTTTCTCTCTGCTTTGGTTCACTTTTAGGAACATGACTTCCGTGTCTTTTAGGAAGTAAATACTTTTTTTTTCTACCCAGACTTGGGGTCCACCAATTCCTTCCACAGTGCAGGAACATCCCAAAAGGGCTGGACAAGAAGCACTATTTTTATATGGAAGTTGCCATGACCAGAGTCATGTTCTTCAAAATGTCCAGCAGCAGAAACCTCAGAGGCAAGTGTAAGAACTTGTTATTTAGTAGTTAGGTGCAAGTCGTCACAGTAGTTAAGTAAGATCATAATATTCAATTCTTAGAAAAACTGTCTCAGAAGAGACCTCTCCTTGCTGTCTGTGGCAAATATGCATTAGTAAGGAATAAGACACTATTAAAGGTTTGGTTCGTTGGGTTTTTTGCTTCATTTTCAAGATCCATTATAACTCTGGAATTTTGAGCCTAATTTTGCTGCAAGAGCCTCCAACCTTTGGAAAGTTCTGCAGCAGTCAGAAAGGCAACTCCTGTATCCATCTTCTGCACAGTAGGCACCTGAAATTAATACTGGGAGAAACACACATGGATGGTTTGGAGGAGGAAATCACCCCTGGAAAATTACCTGACTGGTCTTAAAATGAACTGGAAAATTTCATCTGTTCTGTGACATACTTTTTATCACGAGTACTGTGGCAAGTACATTTTTCTCCAAATACTTTTGGTTTCAGGCTCCAGTGAATCTTGGCAATGGAAAAGGAGATGAGTGAAAAAGGGATGGGTATGAAAATAGTTTGTTTTGGGCTCCTATGTCTTGCTGCCATGCAAATTATTGGGTAATAAAAAAATGATAACTATTACAATTCTTGAAGTAGGGTTGATTTATAGATAAAAGATTTAGATACAGGTGAGTATAGCAAATTGTTTTTACTTTTTGTTACCTGCTGTCTACAGAGTGACTTCCCTTAAAGTTAGCTCCAGACACAAAACAGGAGGTCTTCCTTCAGTTGAAGCTTTCCACTCAGGCTTAAATTGAGTAAAAGTTGCTGCAAATTGACTTTTTGCACCCCTTTGTGTACAAGCTTTGCCTCCCCACTTTAGAATGGTAAGTTTGCATTGAGTGGAAGACTACTTTTCATAGGCTAATACAAAATAATGCTTAGGATTCAAAGCTGTCATTGCTCCAAGCAAGGGCTAAGTCAATGAACTAACTCACTCTCTACTTAATAGCCTGCTGAAGAGGATTCCCAGCTAGTATCACACAGTACCAACACTTAAGAGAGATGCATAGAATGAAATGGCCTGGTTATTTTTTGTTGTTGTTAACAAATAGTTCATCTCAAATGCCTTGCTACAACTGCTTCTTTATTGATGCCCTTTCCCTCCAGCCCATGTGAGAAACAGACTATTTCCTTCAAGTGGTGTATTTATAGCACCTTTGGGAAGAAAGTTTTCTGCCCCTTCAAGCTTTGGATTAGCTGTTATAACTCAGAGTGGTTTTCTGTTACTTTATATCTCAGGTTTTTTTCCATTATTTCCCATTAATTTTAAATTAACACTGTACCAACTACTGCTTCATATAGCATCCTGTGCAGATAGTCAAGAACAAGTAACAGCTAAGCTCATGTGCAAATTGGATCTCTAAAAGTATTTGGATAATAAGATGTAAAGATACTCACAGGCACAATTGTCAAACCTTCCTTGATTTCAATATAAGATAGTTATTTGATCTAGTGAGATATTTTAGAAAATCCCTTTCTAAGGCTACCAAGCTCTGCCTGTCAATCTTTGCTGTATATGTTAGCCGAAATGTTTTTTGTCCTTTACTGTGCACATAGTGATTGAGAAGATGTGCCACAAATTAAGTACAGCCTCTGGAAGAATAGGAATATGGAGGTTCTGTGCACTTCTCTTTTACCTGAATTCACTGTTTTCTTGTGGAAAGGGGAAGAACAGGAAAAGCACTGACTTCGTTTAGATATATAGGTAGCACTAAGCATAAAGGCAGTTTCACTGTTGTCCACAGAACTGGCTTTTCACTAAAGGGCTTCTTTGAACTTAAGCCTGTATAATTAGATTTCATCAGCAAAAGTATTTTCTGGTGCAACTGGCTTGTAGCATTATCATGCAAATGACACAGAGGGCTAAAACTGGATCCTAAATGCAAGATCATCAAGCTGATTTGCACATTGCAAAGAACAATAGTCACCAATGATAGGAATGAACTGTGGTTTCTTCCCATGTTTTTCACTGCTTTTATGTAACATCCTTCCTCTTAGCTTGATGCTTTTTTTTTTCAGAGATTTTTCCACAAATACGATATTTTACAAAATGAAGAGAAGCCTGAACTTGTGAGCTACATTGATATATGGTAAAAAATTCAAATCGAGGAGATTAAAATGTCTAAATGCAACTAGATACCCATTTGTTTTACTAAGAAAAAAGCAAACTTCATTATTTTTAAGCCAGATCATCATTTTGGTGTCCTGACTCATGACTTTATTGGTAAAATGGGCAATGTATATTGTCACAGCCAGCAACTAAGCACCACGCAGCCACTCAATCCTCCCCGCTCCCAGTGGGATGGGGATGAGAATCAGGAAAAAAGTAAAACTCATGGGTTGAGATAAGAACAATTTAATAACTAAACTAAACTAAAATATCATAATAACAATAATAATGGTAATAAAATATAATATTTGTAATGAAAAGGAGTATAACAAAAAGAGAGAGAAATAAGACCCAAGAAAAACCAAGTGATGTACAATGCAGTTGCCCACCACCCGCTGACTGATGTCCAAACAGGAGTCTGTGCCTCCCAGCCAACTGCTCCCAGTTTATATACTGAGGATGACATTCTATGGTATGGAATATCTCTTTGGCTAGTTCAGGTCAGCTGTCCTGGCCATGCTCCCTCCCAGCTTCTTGTACACCTGCTGGCTGGCAGAGCATGGGAAACTGAAAAATCCTTAGAATAAGCGCTACTTAGCAACAACTAAAACATCATTGTGTTATCAACATTATTCACACAATAAATCCAAAACACAGCACTGTACCAGGTACTACGAAGAAAATTAACTCTATCCCAGCTAAAACCAGGACAATATACAGACGTATTTAACTGCATGTCTTCATCTTTTAAAAACAAAATATAGATAATCTGCAGAATAGTGCATTTGGGAGAATTCCAGCTTGGAAAATGTCCTATGTATGGGCTTTCTGCATTCTGAGTTTTGTGCTGTCTCCTCTATACACACATCAGTGATTTTAATAGCAGCACAGCTCACATAATCATAGAGGTAGACTGGTGTCTGAAAGGAGACAGATCTGTTCAAACTAATAAGTCTCATTCGACATGATTTCCAAAGAAGACAGGTGGGAAACATGAAATGGCGGATGTATTGGTATGGTGTTTATTATTATTTATATAATATCTTAGGTGAAGGCAGTATTATACAGGCAAGGACAATAGGTTCACAGTCCTGTCACATAGATGCAGCTTGAATTTCTAGGTAGAGAAGGGATGAGTGTCACCACATTCCTTGAACCCAGAATAAGCACACAAGATCCAAATTTCTCTTGTTTTTCCACTCCACTTTCTTCTGCTCTTGGTGCTTTTTACAGAACTAGCAACTTGCTGCTCAAAATTTTGCATGTTTTTGTGCCCTATCAGGCTACAACTGCATTCCAGAAAACTTCCTGCAGTGCTTCTTACAATTAAGTATAAGAATGCCCCTTACAATTAAGTATTCCCTGGCTGATGTGTCCCCTGCTCAAAGGGCTGTTATTTACCTCCTTTATATTGTTTGAGTAGGTAAAAAGATGCAAGAAAACTACTGCAAAATAAGATAATCTGACAATCTTTAAATATACAGATCTCACTGGGGAAAGCATAAAGCCTGCAGGACAGCTGAGAGATTTCTGGGCTTTTCATGATAGGGTCAATCAGAAGGACAGCATTCATGTAACTTGAAAAGCTGTGCGCTTCGTCAGAACAGATTTAATACAGGACAACAGGTGGGAGACATAGACTCTTTTTTTCTCCTTAAGTACAGCCAATGCCTTATGACAAAGAACATCATTAATGAAATACTGAACCTTCATATGCCAGGAGAACACGGAAACCTTATACTGGGAGGAAAGTGATCTGGAGAGTTATTTGTCATAAATATAAATTCTGAGGTAATCAGGGTCAGAGAAGCATTGAGTCATATTTGTCCATGGAGTTAAACCAAGAAGGAAGACATTTTTCTTCTTGGCATGGTCCTGCATTGAAGTTATGTTTGCATGGTCTTCTCTTATTTCCAACACAAAGGTGACCGGGCAGCACAAAGAACTTCATGGTGTTGAACTGCATAACTGTTGCTAAGAGAAAAGCAAACAACATTCAAGGATACTCTTCATCTAACTGAGCCTTTTGTACTAATTGTTTACCCAGGCTACGTTATGTGGCTTCTGCAGATGGTTTTATGTCTGGTCAGTTTACCAACATAGATGTGTGTATCTGGAGAAAAACTTGGTTTGAAAACAGCTATGAGTCTGATCAGGAGAGGTTTGTTAGGAATTAGCAACACCCAAAGGAAAAAGAAGGCCAACATTTTAACAACTTGTATATATTCTCTCTTTAAGCCATAATTATGGGAGTATTATAAATGCAGAAGTTGAGGTGCAAAGAGATGACAGATCCTGCACGAGTCTGCACCTGTGATTTGGTCATCCCAGCAAACTCTGCAGAAAGTTGCAGGATTTCTTAGGCCTTTTATGAGATAGAAACTCTCCAAGCAAGCAGTAAATATGTGATTTTAAGTGTAAAATACTCGCTGTAATAAGAGTATTTACTGAAAAAAAAGCAATGAATGTGTTTACAAACATGCAATCTTTTAGCCTAGACACTTATGACATAAAATCTGCATACAATTAGGAGGGAAAAAACAGGGTAGGAATTCATGAACAATGAATATTCAAGGCATTCTGTCACTGATCCTCAGCCCAAGATCGTAGCTGCTCTTTACTACCTGCAGAATAATACTGCAAGATTCATCACAGCATGCTGCTTTCCAGGTATGAAAGAGCCCAGATGAAGATCACACCCCCAACCATTCTCAGAGCATCCATCCAGGATTTACTGAAAGCACCACCGAACAGCACAGTGATTGACTCCTCTGCTGAGGCACACTGACAAAAATTAACATTTCCTTCCAGTGAGAGTACCCTTTTCTGATTTTGCACTGTGTAGACAGCTGCTCCAGTAGAGCAGTGCACTTGGCATCTCTCCACCATCTCTCCCATATTCTTTCCCATGTTGTGGTGGAGAGGTTGTATGACAAAATAGTTTGAAATGTTGTCACTGCCCATGCAACTTCTACAGTTTCTATGCATAAAGCATTTATAGCAACATGCCTTGACATGGGAAACATCATGGGAAACTCTGTGACCACCTCTGGAACTTGGGCAAGCTGGATGGATGATCTGCTGTCAGAATTGGAGACGTTTTACATAGCTGTGGAGAAACACAGGCGTTTGCCCAGTACACCTGCATGCCCAGTATTAGGAAATGATTGCCTGCACTCCTTGCAGGCACCAGTATAATGTAGTTTTCATTACCACCTCTCATCTTAGAAAGCCAATGATATGAACTTGGTCATGGTATTTGCAGACTTGTGGCCAACATCTTCTGGACTCTCTAACATGGAAAATCTCAATCTGCATCAGAATCCATTAGTTTGTCCCAGTGAGAGGACTGAGAGGCTCTCCATGCTCTGCTTACAGCCTCAAGAAACACAGGTTTGTGACAGACTGCTGATGACCACCAGCTGAAGGATTTGAAGGCCAGCAAGGACATTAGGGCCACCTCATTAGCAATTTCTGTGTAATGCAGAGTCAGAGGACCTCAGTCAGTGAACAACAAGCCCTTATCTTTTCTGTTTGGACTTTCAGATCATTTTCAGAGGTTAACATGGGTGACCGGAGTGTCATTCCCCGAGCCCCTGACACTGGGTGACAGCTGCATTCCTCAGAATAGGAAGGGAATGACACAACGCTGACTATCTGCTAAATCAAATGCCAGCCTGACGTTCACCTAGCCTATCTCCAGCAACCGCAGATGATCTTTTTCTGTTAGAGGATGGAGAGAGATCACCCCAGAAATATTAGACAGAGCATTTTTGTAAGCACACAATGAAGAAAGCAGTAGAGAGGAAAGATAACTTTTCCTGATCTCGAAATTAAAAAAGCTGTTCTCTGCTTCTAAGTGCAGCTTTGGGCTCCTGCTTGAATACCAATATTTTTTTAAACTGTATTTCACAGCACATAGACCTTTAGTGAAACTATATTTCAGGTGAAAAGTGAACTTCATAGAATTTTTCTAGACTAAATTATTGTGAAAAGAATGACCTTTTACTACAGCAGATAGAAACAGAAATTACACAAGATTACTAAGATTTTCTATTAATTCCCATTTACTTCTTAGGTCACATCAACAACTTGAACTTTCTACATTAGAAGGGATGTAAAACACAGCGCATTAAGTTAAAACCAGGACATGAAAGAAAACAGATGCTTTTAGGACTGAGGCATCTGGATCATACTATAGCATTAACTTCCTATGTGACCTTAGGCAAGTGACACAGGGTGATTCATCCCACCCAGCTATCGCTGAAGTAATGTCTAATTCAAACTACTTGTGTAAATTACTCCTGAAGAGAGCCATTATTCACATGTATTTAAGTTGGGTTGTATGCTCTTCTGCAGACATCTCCCTCTCTCTTCATTTACCATAGAAGAAATCTACACGCACACTTAGAATAGATATTTAGCTTGTGTGTGATCAAAGGGAAGTAATATGAATCTAGGCCTTAGTTAAATGCATTAGCTATAAGTTTTAGTTTAAACTAAGTTTAAGTTGATTATCTATAAAGCCGTGTGGTTAAAATATAGTTATTCCTCTTTTCAGCTTGCCTTCTACAGCTAACTGTTTAGCTCTTTGGATATAGGACTGTGCCTCAATACGGTGCATGCAGTACCTTGCAAAATAGAACTCCTAGGGGGTTAAAGCACTACTGTCAGATAAACAATATTGGCAACCCTGTACCTGAGTCTTGTAGTGGGTGCCGTTTGTCTTGAAGTCTCAGGTTCTGTAGTCCTGTGGTTACACTGCAGTCTCAGCTTTTGCTTCAGTCAAAAGTAGATTTACTTGCTGGTGGAGATCATTAAAAGGTAAATGACCTGAAAGAAATTATCTGAAAGAAAGAGTCAAACTAAAAAGAATTTAGATCAGATCTTTCTCTGTTCTTATTTTTTAATCCCTTGGGTTGGAGATAACATAGTACTCAGTGAGACGACAGCTTTCAACCTGGCTCCTGGCTGTGATCAAAGTGTCACCTCATCTTCACAGAATAGGTGGGTTCCCGCACCTGTTAAGAGCCAGGGTAGGCATCTGATTAAGGCTGTGTGTTTGGAACAAATTTCTGTTTGCGGCTCTCTTCTTGAACTACTTTCTGTTTTAAAGGTCACAGAGAAGGGAGAATATCTTCCTGCCCTGCCTGCTATCAACCCTCAGATCAGCGGGGTCTTAGTGTCACCGATAGCTTTGGGCAAAGACCATGTCATTGCAATAAGCCGTCCATATAAATGACATATATGGCATGTGTGCTGGCATAAACATGATCTTCTGGGAACAGATCTGCACACAGAACAGCTGCAGGAGTCCCACTAGCTAGCATCCTCACCTCTGGTCTGCAGCTAGTGGAGCCCTGTTGTAGGCACTGTGGCAAGATATACAAATCCAGTGCATTCTTTCCAGGCATAGGCACTGATGGAGCTCCCTTGGGGAAAAGAAAAACTCCATGAAAATGAAATATTTTTGCCCCAAGACTGCTTCCTTTAAACACTTACATACTCAGTTCATTGTCTGAAGAACACCTGCACAGATGTTTATGCCTGCTTTTGCAGTGGGACCCACACAGAGGAAAGTGTGAGCTGAGCACCACACCATTCTTCTGTGCACACCAGCAGCAGACACACGCCTCTGGCACCGCATATGCTCAGCTGCCCAGACGGCCAGGAGCTGCGTCCCAAGTTTGTTTTATTGTTCTTTGTCAGTTCTTGGTGTGTGGAGTACGGCACTATAAACATTAAGCCCTTTAGAGCGAGGGCTGTCTTCCCGTCCTTTGTCAGTGCAACATCAATCATTGTGGCATCCCTGTCCATGCCTGGATTTTCTTTGCATTACACACAATGTACATAGTAACTAGGAAGAATAGTAAGTGCTGTCTGTCTGGTTGCTTTCTTCCTGTGTGCTGGCAGCTGAGTTTTTTGGGGTGTTTATGTCTCTAGTTCATAAAGAACTGTGGAATCCTCCCTTCTTAAATACCACTCTATAAATCTCAAGTCATATACTTTTCAGAATTTTGCCCACTTTTTAATGTTTCCTAGTTTTAGTTATGAACAATGGCAACCATTCTTGTCCTGGATTAATCTGTAGATAAAACTCCAAATACTACAGAGTGCACTCAAGGGGTAAGGATTAAGGACACCATGCACTGCGTGGTCAGCTGATGCCACTCTGGCAGTGATGACACTCAAACTCTGAAGCAGCCTATGATGTAAACCTGACACAAGCCATGCATGACCAAGATGCCACCAATCCTGCGATGACAGTCCCCAGGTACTCCTCTGTCAGAGGTGTTATGACCCAGGTTTACTTGCATGAGATGGAAACCCAGTGTCCATGAACTGACATTGACAAGACAGGCATTGAACCAGCCCTCATATGGCTACGAGCCGGCTCTGGTGCAGCACAGGAAGATAGGTAAACTGTTGTTCAGGGAAGGAGACAGAACTGAAGGACCCTAAGCTTAAATTTACTCACAGGACATAGGCATGTCTGCGAGCTCAAGACTTAGAGCTGACATAGGTCTTGCCCAAGTCTTTTAACAGCAGAAAATGAAGTTACTATTGCTAAGATTGTTTATATTGCAAACCATAATTGGATAAATTTATTTTTTTTCTAATGTTCTGACAGTAATGTAATGGCTGGAAGGAAGAGATCACATTGCCCAGTCTCCATAGTACTTATCACACAAGGAGCAGAGCAATAAGGACTACAGACTACTTCTTCTTAAGTGTTAGTTTCAAAAGCAGCTTTTTGGGTAAAATCAGCAGCAATAAAGAATGAGCTGAACAGCTCCATCTCACTAATGGGTGTTGCTATGGAAATGAGGAAAATATGCTTGTTTTTAGAATTACAAGGACACACAGGATAATGGTGAAAAAACATACATTATAACAACTTCCTTAAGTGGTTCCATGATACTAGACAAAAATGTGTATGTCTGTGTATAATTCTTATCCCCAAAGTCAGTTAACAGTTACTTAACAGTTTAGCATGGGCATTTCAAGCATCAACCCTCGCACAATCACAATACAACTGTGAAGCTCCACTTAAAGCTGCGGCTCAGGCAGCTCTCTTATAAGCTTTGCATTGTTTGCCCCAGTGTTTCCATGGGAACCTCTGACTCTGCTGCTGGTAACTGAGAAAGGAAAGACTCAAAAAGTTCGGCTAAGCCAGATTAAAAGAGCAGCTGCAAGCCGCTCATGTAGCCTAGAGGAGACAAAAAAAAGGAAGCTTTAGTAGGAGACAGGATGGAAGAAATTGTAGTCTTTTTAAATTAAAATTGTATTCCACAAGAAATAAGTTATATATTTTTACCGTATCGGTCCCATCAGTCCTTATAGGGCAAAATTCAGCTAAAAGCACATAGCACAATTATGGCTCCGTGCATTATTAAAACTGCCATATTAAGGGCTAAATTTATTTTACTGGGTAAAGTGCAAGCAATACAGACACTGCGTGCAAAACCAAGAAGCAGCAATGTATCTTTAGCTTTGGCCAGAGCATGGAGAAACTGTGCCTGGCTACAGCCCAGGTTTTCCCTTGCAATATACTGTATTTCTTGGACTCTTGAGTGCCAGGGATGACACCCATGTATATTGCATTAGCTCCTTTGTTACCAGTGCTAATGTTGGGCTTCCACACTAGAAGTACATTTTTGCCCAGAAGAAATAAAAGCTGGGGCAAGGCTTCCCGAGGCTGTTTGCTGGCAGGGCTTTGAGTCCTAGTAAAATTGTTACCCAATGAGAGAATGTCACCTCTGAAGTACAGAAAGCAATATATCATGACTTGACAATGCACAAGGACAAATGTGACTTGAAATGTATTCCATTAATAAAAATACTCATATAAATGAACAAACAGCTCCATGGACTGAATCCTCTTATTAAAATATAAAAAGGGAAATCACTTGTTCTCAAAGATAATTTGCTAGTTTTGTACAGTACATTTATTAAGACCACACACTTGTATCCTGGGATTTTATGAAGCATTAATTATAATATGAAAATTGGAAACCCATGTTCTTACTGGTGAGTTTGTTCTTGTAATATTGCTGGATAAATCCTACCTGGATTGAAGAAAATCATACTAAATGGCTATTTAAGGTACTAGTTTTCTAGCAGAAACTAGTTGTTAAGTTTTGGGGAATGATTTGATTTCTGCCTTCCTGGAAGGTCTCAACTTTGGCAGACTTAAAAAATATTCCATCTAGTGTCTTTTATATAGCAGCACCTCAGAGAACTTCAGAAAGGAATATATTTGGCAAATGCAGTTTGATACTTTTGCTAGCACACAGAGTGACCATTGCATGCTGGAGTTCATTAGGCATGGCTTGGCATGTTAGTTTTGTTTTGCCATGAAATAGACTGTAAGGCAAGACATCACGGTTCTAGCCTGCTCTGTTGCTGATAAGATGCAAAGATGAAAATAGGAGTGCAGAAGTTCATAGCTTCCAAGATTTCTTCCTGTGTTGGATGGTTGGGTCATTTAGATACAGGGGAGTAAAACATCTGCAAGAAGAGTGAAGTTACTCCAAGCCAATTTGCTGTGCAGGTGCTCCTACTCTTCAGTAAGTGTCAGGTGGCTTAAGAAATCCACCACCAAGGTAAACCGAATTATAGAAGATAGGTTTACACTGAGTGAAGATTACTGACAGAAGACTTTGCACTGATACCATGAACTTTCTTTCAAACTAATTTAAAGTAAAGTTTATGCTGAATGTTGCAGTTGAGTGCCTCTCTCACAGAGAAGGATGATGGTATTGGGTCTGGAGGGAGACAGCTGGGCTGTTAAGTGAAATTTAACCGAGTGCTGATCTCACTGGCTAACATGAAAAAAGTAATCTAGACTGGGGTCAACGATCTCATTTACAGCTGTATAAAGCAGATTAATGCTTTTGAGATTCCTTTTTCTTAATGTGACTTTCCAAATTGTTCCAAAAACTGTAAATAAAAATAAGAACTTAATTGTCATATGGCCTTAAGCAGCCTGTTAAACTTTGTATCTATCTCAATTATCCTTTCAGTAAAATGGTGATAATTGTACCTACTTGCCTCACTGAAGGGTTGTGAGAATAAATTATTGTTCATAATCAGCTTGCAGGCTGAAAAAGGATGCCTTTTAAACATTCAAAAAGGGACAGGAACAGTTAGTGTTAACATTCACAAAAAAAACGAGCAGAGAGAAGAAAAGATCGCTGTTAAAACTTGCTTCCCCAGGTGCATTTTCTACTGTGTCCTCACCCAGTATAGTAATCACTTCAGGTAAAATAAGCCAGGCAGATGAAAACAATGCTATGATACCCCTGGCAGAATTTCCAGTGCAGGCCAGCACTGCAGCAATGTCTGCTCATGGCTTGTCAGGATCACTGTGGGAAATGCACACAAGAGCAGGGGTTGTTATACAAGTGAAGGCATAGAAGGCAACTAACCTGTTTACTGTCGCTTAACATGGGTTTGGGCAGTGTTCTTCCCAGGCCTTCTTGAACACACCCTGGTACCTGGGAACACCTTCACATGGAGCAGTTATGAGATACTGTGGTCGAGGTAGTTCTGCTAACAAGCCGCAGCAATACTTATAAACTGCAGAGCTCTATACACAGTAATATACTTGGTAATGAGAAATGGGACATGGTTGCTTCACCTCTGCAATATATGAAGGAAGTTGCTGCATGTTCATACACCATTATACAAACAAGAAATTGATAAAAGATCCTATTGCCATCTGGACTCACCAAAATGCCATAGAGACAGTGAAATATCACAAGGCACTGGGCAAAATAAAAGAGCATAAAATGCACTACCTTCTTCCAGTCAGATTCTCTGATACCTGTCCTGCCATGTAAATAGTTAAAGCACTGACAATGCTTGGCTGTTGGTATGGATAGTATCAGTTTAAGGCACTTCTGTCTGTATGGGAACATATATTAATATCAAGTTAAGGTTGCTTTTTGCATCCATACATAAAGGTTTTCACTTTCTAAAATGTATGTCTGTGCCTCAAGCTGGGGAGCTATGGGAATGCTGGGCCCCTGCCTGCAATCAAAATCCAATAATGCCAAATAGATGTAGAATAGTAGAGAGAAGTTAAAATCTTGGTCAGGGCATCGTGTGTCAATGTTTTCTCATGTCCATCAGCCAAACAGTTGTCATTTCATTTTTCCCAGGCACTGGGTTAAACCGCTTGTGAATAGCATTTCTTCTGCTCCTTCTCCCCTCTGCTAGAGCCAAGGAATTTAATCTGCATGGAATGAAAATTCACAGTCTCACTGGCCATAAACTTCAGATTGATGTGGTCAGGTTTTTCTTAAGCACTACCAAATTTCACACCAGTTGAAAGCATGTTCTCTGATAGTGATGCAAATTAGCTTTTTTCTAAGAGCTGAGATTGTGAAATATGTTGCATAAATACGATCATCTTACTTTTAAGAAGGTTTGTCAGAAATCGACTGTGTATATAGACACAGAGCACATAATTCTAGGACTCAGGTATGTTCATAATGGAGAAAATCTTCCGCGGGGTGACAGCAGCTATGGTCTCGGTGACAGAAAAACAAAGTTCTGCCCTGACAGGAGGATTGGAAACAAAACTCTACACCATTCTGAACTGGCTGCAAATCAGTACAGCGTTTCAGTCCTGTCTGTCATGCAAAAATGAGGTTTTTCTAGATCTGGTATGGTTTAAAAAGACAGAATGAAAATTAAAAAAACAAATGGATATTAGTTGGAAGAAAAAGTAGGAAAAACATGTTGAACCTTGGGGAAGGAGGGAGATGGTTTTTTTCTGCCCTGTGTATTGCTGATGGCATGGTTGGCACTACATGCATCATAATCACAGCCATTAGAGATATGCAAGTGTATGCTGCAGATATTCTCAGTAAAGCTCTTAGCCAGTAATGACTCCTAGTGCTGTACTTCACCACGTATCAGCAGAAATATGTAATTCTGTGGGCCAAACATTCCTGCGCATTGCTGTGCCAGCAGGCCACTCATTCATTTCGGTGAGAAATCCAGCTTGCAGAACAGTGATCAGGATTTCTGTGTTTGGTAAGCTGCACTCACACTGCTTATTGCAAGCCAGACACACACATGGGCTTTGTAAAAATGACAACATGCCCCAAACTCATACAGCACATGGCTATATTTCCAAACAATCTTGCCACATATTTTTCTGAACAACATTCTTACAACATATTCTGCTGACGGCCAAGGTTTATGAAGGCCTGCACCTCCCTGACTTGATCCGCTTTTCCTGTTGCCTACCCAAGCTCGTTCTGCAACAACAAATATTTTGGGGTTTGTTTCTGTTAGTTTTCTGTTTGTTTGGGTTTTTGGGGGGGCTGGGGTATGGAGGGGTGTATGTGTTGTGGTTTGGGTTTTTTTTTAAATTACAGCCTCTGCTTTTTGTTTTCATGCTTTACCATCCTTTCATTTCATCTTCTTTTTTGGTATGGGATACCTCTTCTGTTCTCAGCTATGTGGGGTGAGATCTTTGTTCCTTTACAGCAGATCTAAGGCAAGAGTCATAAAAAAGGGCTTGAAAAACCCCTGTATCTAGCCAGGAGAGGATTTCTTCCATGCAGGCACTTCAGAAGACAGATCTCTGAGCCACTGACCTTCTCGGAAACCCTGCCCTGCAGCAGACCAAGGCTGGGGATGGTAAGGAAGCTAGGACGAGCTGCACGTGCTGGGAAGGGTCTAAGCAGACCTGTAACATGTAGGAACATGCCAGGAGGCTTTTTGGACTTCAGCTAGTCCTCCAGGGCTAAGTACCTGGAGAGCTTACAGCTACCATGGCTGCCTTTTTGCCTGGCCCACACCTATGATAGGCAATCTCAAATCCATATTTTAAGTATGACTTACGATGTACTTCATTTTACTGTAATTTGTACCACTAAGGCTGAAGTGCCTTGGCTAACTCTCTTTAAAAATCAAGGGCCTGCATAGGGATCTCAAATGGGAATTAAGAGAGATTAAGTTGAACTGAAATGGAAAAATTACTGGGTCATACGACAAAGTTTAGCCATTGCATGCTCTTGACCATTGGACAGGAACACAGCACAAAGCAACTGGACTGCTGGAATTTTCAGCATCAAGCTACAGTGAGCGGCGAGAGCACATGAGTCTATGATGTGCCATGTCAGTGAACACACATGTGAGGTTCTGAAAGTGAGTGTTGGCAACAAGGGAGGTACTTAGACAGCAGGGTCACTGAGGAGAGGTAGGTTTTGAGGTCCTCCAGGGTCTGAAGGTCAAGTTAGCTCTTTGCAAACTTTGCTCCTCATTCTGATCTCACTGCTCAAGGTATATACATCAAACACATCAAACAAACTATGCCAATTCTCTCTTGCTGACTTTTGGAGTATTCAGTGTCATGTTTTAAAGCAGGCAGCTCCTTCCCTCTTATCTGAAGCTCACTTCTGCCCAGTTCCCCAGGAACAGATCTCCTTCAGCTGCGAGATGGGAGTGATCTTCTGAGGGGAGAGACAGAGGAGCAGATTCAGAGCATGGTGTCCATCCACTACAGGGCAGATGTGGGGCAGCACAGCCAGGAGGCTGGGGGTAGGAGCGCCCTTCCAAGTCAGATGGGCACTTTCTTCTTATATCCACAGGTGAAAGGATTGAGGTTCATGAAAAAGAGAATTAGGAGGAAAGCACAGGTAGTACAGCACACAAAAAAGACCACCGTATTTGGGGAGGACTTACTTTGCTCAGGGACATCCCAGATATTAAGGATAGGGAAGCCAGAAGTTGAATCCATAGACAGTAATCTATGTATGGCTATCTTCACAGAAGTGTGGCATTTGTGATATCAGTATCTCCTCTCATATCACCTCTCTACTTTGGGGATGTTCTCCTGGTTCTCATTTGGCACTGAATATGAGCACTGTGCTTGGGTGGAAGCGTTTTTTTAAATGTTATTTCCTTTGCGTTCCAAAGAGGATACACAGTACCTCTGAATCTCTGTACACTAGATAGATGTGGTGCTTCACGAGAATGGAAAAGCTGGCTGTTAGACAGATTCCCATTCAGTAAAATGGGTAAAATAGGTAAGATAAGTGCAGGAAGCTTTGGGACTAAAGGGGGAAAGCACTTGAGATATCTTGTGTATATCAGAAAGTAACTGCAATATTTAAACTAAGAAACAGACCTTGATACAACAGAAGAAAATTATTCTTCATGTTTACCTTTTAAAAACAAGGCTCAGTTCATTGGAGCCAGCAGGTAGGAACCATGCAATGTTAGCAACTTTCTTAGAAAGTATAATGAAGAGATTCTATTTTAATGAAAACATTTTGCAAAATACTTCAATAGCCTTCAGAATCAGTAAGCAGCTTAAGTCTGTTGTAATAAATATTTAATATTTCCCATGTCCTGAAACTGTTGTTTTGCTGCTTACAAAGCTCTGTGAAGCTGCTGAGAATCATTTAACTGGTCAACCGATGCATCCACTGAAACTGCATTTGTTTTTCAGTTGGGAACAAGCAGAAGAACCTAGTAATGTGCCCAGTACAAATGGACACAGAGGTTGCCTTCTTAAGAAAAGCATGATTTAAAATTAAGCCCTAATTTAATGGTGTGTTAGAAAGTGATTTTTAACCTGTAATACAAAAATACTTTTATAATTTTTTATGGTTTGTATTTCTGAGTACACTGCTACTACTTGCATTCTTATTTGGCTTACTCCAGAATTATCATAACAAAACTAGTTCAGCTACTGTGCTTGAACATGTGTTTTAAGATACGCTCTTGTATTTTATATTTGCTACATTGCTGTAGAGAGACTATGAAATGGATTTCTGATGGTGTCTCTATATTCCACTGTATTAAAACTAACTGTAAGTCAGTTGTAACCTTAATTTCCCTTATTTATCTCCCCCTCTTTGATTATTGTCTTTGCAGTATCATGGCTAAAATCTGACCAGAAGCTCCTTGAGGAACAGTCTAGTCTCTTTGTTAGTACCACAGAGTATGCAACATACTTAGAGTAGAAGTGAAATGAAATTATAATAATCTAGGAGATTTTGCATATAGGTAGCTATGTGAATTATAACATGATTAGATCACATTGCAGATTTGTAAATTGCCTTAATTTGTAACTGTAGCTTTGGGAATGATTTTCCTAGCCCTCAGAAATATGGATAAAAACTAAGAACAGTATAAAAAAGGAAGGCTGTTGGTGTTCACTGTGTTTAAGGAAATAACAATCTGTTGAGCGAAGGTTCAATTCCATATGTATAGGTAAAGTGGGAAAAGATAGCAAACACAAATAAATCCAGCATGATCGGATGTGAAACACCCTCTATTTCAGATACCACAGTGAGATTCATGAAAGCAGAATATGATTTTGTTCTGTTTCAGTCTTTGCACAAGAAGGTACACTGAGTTTTCTTTAAAACTTCAGAAGAATTCTAGGACAAATAATGAAAATCTCAATAATACCTTGGATATGCAGCATGGACTTATTTTAATTGCAGGGGTTTTTTTTCGGTGTTAGGCCAGGCTTTAGGCTGGTACAGCTGAACATAGCTCCATTGCACTCAGGGTTCAATATTCCCCAACAACTGATAGTGCATTGTTTCAGTCTGGAATCACCTTTTCGGACACCAGTTACAACAGCTGTTGACATGCTGCTTACTTTTTTGCTTTAGTGATACTTGGTCATGAACTACTCTATATTTAATGCTTAATAGCACATATGAACATATAACAGCATCCTATTCACCTGTGAACCCAGGACCTAGTTAACTATGCTGATATCTGTCCTTTAAATCAGAGGATATTAACAGATATGGTAAAACTTAGCAGAAGGTGGGGAGGTTTTTTGCCCTTTTTTTTATTTTATTTTTTTTATTTTGCTTTTCCCAGAATTAGGTAAATGCTGTGGAAGCATTCACAACCATAATTTAACATTCTTGAACCAATTGACTTCAACTGTCACACCTTTTTCTGCACTGCCTTGATATTTAGCTGTCTCCATATAAGGTAGAATCCCTGGGGGCAACAGATCCATGATAATAGTTGGGAGTTCTCTTGCTGGAGCCTTGACACTAACACAGCTACAACCTGCCAGTGCCTTAGAGGGTAGACTCGTACCACTGTGCCAAACCCTGCCTGTACGACACCAGTGCCCTGTGCTCTTACCCCTTACTAATGGGTTTCCCTAAAGATGCTTGGGGAGGTTGCATTCAGACCCTGTGTGGAGTGCCTGCTCCCCATGAAGGGTCTGGCACCTGTTCCCTATCCCCTAGGGATGGAGAGAAGTGCTGTGGTCAGTCCATCTCAGCTTCTTTGGCCACACAGCCCTCTAACCAGAGTCAGTTGCCATGTGAATATCTGAACCAGCCAGAGAAGTCTGAGTTTTTCTTTTTGCCTTTTGGGAAAACTGATTACTTCATGCCACGTGTAGCTTTATTGCCCAATGAGAGTTTGTTTACCAGCTCTCACGAGTAGGTAACTGTGAAAAGAGTCAGTGACAAGTAAGTTCCTGTTGGAAATAGTCTGGAGTTTCTTTTGAAGCCACACCTGTTCATACAATACAAGCCTCTTAGGTGAGCCTCCTGCTCTCTCACAGCATTGAGAAACAGAGAATGTCACACCCCAGTGAATATTGAGCACACAAACACACATGCAAGAATGTTAATGTCTTTAGACTGCCAAGCAACATTGTCCATTTAGCCATATCTAATGTTTGCACTCACACACACAAAATATTTGTTGCCTGAAAAATATTTCTTTTTGCTTGAGAGGGAAAAAGAAAGAAAGGGCAAAGGCCAGGTTCCCAGGAAGGAGTACATAAAATGTTTTTGATTCAGCTGTGACGGAGTCAGCTGAAGACAAAATGCCTGCTGGTTTCTACAGATGCCCAGGTCGTTATGGGTGTGATACCCAGAAACAGAATATAGTATTTCCATACCCACGCTTACCACAATTACATGCCTGAAAAGAACACTTAACTGTAATAAAAACCAGAGCAAGTCACTAAGAAATGGATGAGAAGGTACAATCTTGTAACAGCCCCTTTTGGAGGATGCGGTAGTTTGTAGACACTTGCTTCCTACTTACCAAAATTAACCATCACACCTTACACTGACAGCACGGGGTTGGAATACCGGATGCAATGCAACAATGACTCATGATGACGAGTACTCAAAATGAACCTGTCCCCTCTATTTCGGGTAATCCACCCAGTTATGATTTACTGGTGAAGGATGGAACTTCTTGTCCTTAGGCAAAGGGCACAGCAGCAGTGTCTCCCAGACACAGAGCCAGTGCTTCCATGATGTCTCCAAGCTGACTCAAGGGAAGACCCATTCAATAGCAGTTTTGACTACTACAGGGCTTTTTGGCACAGGCAGATGAGCAGAAGGACAAAATCAAGCGCTAACCCTGTAGCTTTCACTTTCACACTCTAGGCTGAGGTCTCAAACTTAAAAGAAAGTGGGGGAAATTGCTCAGTCATCTGTTTGTTCACTTTTTCCCATACATGAAAGAGATCATGCTCCTGAACAAGGCAAAATCTTGATGGATCCTGCAGCTGTTTCCACTGTTTCTTTCTTGATGTCCAGGTTAATATCACCAACACCGACAGAACAGCAACCAGCTGCTTCTACTTCTGCTCCTGGTAAGACTCTGCACTTACACATGTAAGCATGCCTGATGACAGACAACAATGGTTGCTAAGGGCAGTTGATTCCAGAAGCAGGAGAGTATATATTCCATTTCAGGGGCATAATTTTGGACACATTCTGCCATTCATCCATACCAAATCAGATTAATTCCTGTCTGTACATCTTTATATAACAGTCACTCTCTGGGTCAATGTCAAGAACTGAACTAGGGAAAAAACTCCTCAGTAAAAGCAGATGTCACTACATGGAAAGACCATGATGCTAAGAGCACTAGTAATCCCCCATCTTTTCTAACCGGTAGAGCCCAGTATGCACCCAGTTCACACAACACCTAAGAACTTAATATTTACAATGAAGAAACAAAAATATGTTCTGCTTAGGGAGAGGAACATGTACATAGAATTTTATAAAATCACTATTTAAAAAGGAGTTCTCAGAATTTTCTCAGAGCTGCCTCCTTTGTAATGCATCAAAGCTCAGCCTTCTCCCTCACCTGCTGTGTGCTTAATTATAAGAATACTCCATTGCAAAGAAATTTAGAAGGGTGTTAAACTGTGAGGCTTTTGATGGGCTTAAATGGTAACTGAAACTTGTTAATTTCCCCATCAGCTTTCTCCACTTTCTTCAAGAGTAACTCATGTCAAGCAGGATGTAACAACAGAACTAAGGATGATCTTTCATTTGCAAAGAACCTGAAAATGCTATGGAAATATTGAATATCTTTAGAAACAGAAACTCAGATAGCAATGGTTATCTAGAGAGAAACTGAAAACTCTGGTTTCAAACTGTGCCTGTCTAGACTACATGTATATTAGTCTTCTGAGCCACTTAACAGCTGCTTCACCATGAGAGTAGTAATTAAATAACCACAGCAGAAATACAAAGGACCACAAAGACATCACAGGAAACTTGGCAGCTCAGACATGTCAGGTCACTGTGTTAGTTACCTCTTGCCATTGCTTCTAACTTGATGCTCGTCCCTGTGAGTAGCCAGAACCTGTAACTACTGTGGAAAATGGGCATAGCTCAGAATAGATGATCCCTGTCATTTGGTGAGCACAGTGAGAACACCTGAGGCATGGATCTGAAACTCCCTGCATGAAGGACTCCCCACTGTTTCAGCTAGTCTCGGTTCATCACAGTCGGTGCACCTCCCAGCTGTGCAGGAGCGGCTACCGAGGTCATAACAACCTATTAGCATTGCCCAGTTCGGGACATAATTGTGAAAATGGCTGTGCAACTGCAAGCCCACAACAAAAGGGTGGTTATATCCTTCCAGAAAAAAACATTTCTCTGGTTGAAATAGCAGGTCTGGACTATGCTACAAACACATTTTGGGACAGCAAGCTTCTTAGGTACAGAGGCCTGTTACTTGCAACAGCTTTAAACAGCAGGTACGGAAATGCAGGCACTGCTTTTGCAGGATGTGGACCTGTGCTTGACAGGGTTAATACAAGTGCATCTGAGAAAGGTCAGGAAAACTTGCTCACGGCTATGATGACATATTATTTGCACAGCAGTTTTTATCACGCTCCTGTGAATAGAGCTCTATTTTTGAGCTTGGTTTCACAAAATAAGGAAACCGGGATGTCAGAAAGCAAAGTGGCAAGATGGAAAAGCAGCAGTAAAAGCTAAGTGAGCAACTCTGGAATCATTCATATTTGATTGATTGAAATATTGTGTTAACAACTAATTAGAAACAACTGTTTCTAAAATACTTAAGTAATAGCCACTAAAATAGTTTTTAAAATAGCAGTCTGAAAAAGCCAGATGAGTTTTCCTCTAACAATTTTAGCAGTGTATTTTCATCCTCAGGCTACACTGTACTCAGCTTCTTTCAGCAGCACTCAGGTAGAGACTGGACAAGTCAACCTGTCCCTTTCAACCACTGCTATCAATCTGTGACTCTCTGCCTTGAGAACCAAGCATACGGGTAGAACGGTTGTCTCAGGGAGTTCTGGCTACTCGTACATAACCTTTCTTTCCATCTTCAGTCTGCACCTCCATTCAAATTCTGAGAGATGGCATGTAAATAGTCACATGTATCAGGAAGGAGATCTCAGCACTCCATACAGGAGTGCAGAGTGATTCCTGAATGCTTGGCAACTGTGCAGCTGTTGGGAAAGACACAAATACAGCTCCTATCTTTGCAGGTGCTTGGGAAAGAGACATTCCTTAGGGATGCCTCTGATGAAGCTAGTGGAGTATGCTTACTTCTAGCCCTTGAGACATGAGTAGGAAACCCTGTGAGATGTCTTGGTGACTATATTCAATCACAAGAGATATCTTGTAATCAACGTGTTAATTGTGGACTTCAGAAATTGCCAGGCACTCTGCTTCAAGGCAGGGCTGATCCTGATTTCTAAGCCAGATATCTTTCTAAAGCACGTATTTCCTCCACTCCCCTAATACTGGAGTGCTTTGACAACTAACGACCAAAACATCTTTATGATTTTGCTCACCTACCTGGCCAAAGCAGTTTTGCTTTCAGGCTTTCATGGCTGTTGCAGTGAGAAAGGACTGGGGCCTTTCCAACTGCTCCTGGATCTGCTTCCACTGAACTCAGGAATCACCTCCCACCCTAGCCACCACTTTTGTAGCATAGGTGTCCAGTGTTGGGGACCAGGAGTGCTCCAGTTGCTTTAAGGACTAATTTCTGTGTCAGTATCTATAGATACATCTAGCTATATTATTTCTATCTGATCATATTCTTGGAGCATCAAACATTTGTTGATGGAAGCATCAAACATTAATTTTAAATCTAGTGTCATATTCGGCCATGAAACATCACTGCTTAGCTCACTTCTGTAGGCAGACTCTGTTCCTGCTATCATGTTTTCCCTTGATTTCACCCTTTTTGGCTCTTGCTCTCAGTTTAAAAAAGCATTCATATTTTTGGTCCTCTAGCCCAAGGGGGCCCTCTGACCCCAATTTCTGTTCTGTTGCTCCCAGACCAAATTCTTTCCTCCAGTTCTCAGCCTTGCTGGATGCCTTTGGTTCCTGATGCCTTGAACAACTTTCCCTTTATTGAATCTACTAAGACTTTGAAATTGTGCTCTTGACTGCCCTTGCCTCTGTTAACAAGAATGCGACAGTTTCACAGCAAAAAGGATTGCTAGATGCTAAGACCAAGAGTGTCTGCTTCGGTCCAACATCTGCAAAGAGAAAATTGACTGTATGTTTCTATTGGCAGTAAGCTTTTTAAGTTGCACCTAGCATTTATTTATGGGAGATTTTTATTTGCAAGAACGTTTGTATTGCTGGAAACTCTCAGAAACTCTCCCATTGAAAGAATGCTTGCTTTTCCAATGTCATGCAAGATTTACCTGTCTAACAAATTTGCAATTTTGTTTGATTCTTCTCCTTATCTTTGTAACACTGGTTTGCCCTTACAGGACATGAACCATTATGAGGTGATGTCAATAGCCAATTGAGCACCATGAATAAAAAAATAAATTATACTCAGAGTTAAAAGTCCATGCATAGTGTGTATCTGACTGGATAATGAACAATAAAAATGTTTTTGAGAATACTTGTGAAAAAAATCAATGTTTATTCTCAGAATATTAATGAAAAACATAAATTTAAAACATTGTCTAAACAAGCAAAATGTTGCAAGACCCGGTGACCTTGTTTTCCCTCTCTATGTTCATATTTAGTATTTCTCTAATGTGTTTTTTGGTCATAAAAAAAAATTATAGTTTGACATATATTCTGCTCAGCATATAAAATTCCATGGACATACCTGCAAACAGATTTAGCTCTTAAAGGGAAGCTGTTTGCTTAATATTCCTTAGAGGGGTGACTTTTTAAACACTGGAACACAAAGATTATTTTTGAAATAAAGCTAGCCCCCCAAATTGAGAGGATTTAAGAGCTTTAAAGAAAAAACCTGAACCTACAAATATATATATATAGTTTCCTTTTGTACCTCAGATATCACTGTCCATGAAGGATTTACATAAATTCTGTGGGAAAAACTTCAGATGTGAAAAATTTCATAGATATTAGGCTGTTTCAACCAGATGCTCTCACCCCTGATCACCATCCCTTTTTCTCAGATCACCACACAGGGAGAATCTTGGCCATCCTCCTTATCCTGTGGCTCAGCAGTAATTGAAATACTGTGGCCAGATGGTTTTGTTTTCCAGGAGGTGAGGATAGCATGATATTCCCCAGAAGCAGCATGTAATTTGTTTATAGGGCATTACATTTTTTAAAAGCAAAAGAAAACACCGGTGTATAGATAAGACAATTTTGTCGCAGTCTGTATATTGGAAAATAATGTCTTTTCACCTTGCAGAGATTATCCCTGTCCTGAAAATCTTACAATAAAAATGAACGGAGACAAGGGAAGGTAAAGGAATAAAAAAAGGGCAGATGAAAATGGAAAAAAGGAGCTGTTAACACTTACTTATAACAAATCCACATTGTTCTTGCTCATTGATAATTGGAAATTGAAAGGAGAAACTCTGGAGTACCTAACAGAGGACAAGATAAGAGCAAACATGTTTGGGGGTGAAATGTGGCAGAACATAGTCTATGGAGCAAGCAGGGATGGAGTAAATTTGAATAAATTTGAATAAAAAGAGACTCAGAAAACAAAAGGACAAAAAGACTGGGCAAGGCAGGAGAAAGAGCCATTAAAATGCAGGGAAGATGAGCTCTACTGGGCCTCCAGAGTGAAGAGTAAGAAGTTCAAAGGAGAGTCAGGGAAAAGCAGTAAAGAAATGCTAGATGTTCATAGCATATGAAGGAAAGAGGTTGAAAAGGCCTGCGTGGATGAGCAAGGGCTCCTGACCAAAATCAAACATAAAAAGGAATCTTACAAGAGGTGGGAACAGGACAGGAAACCCAGGAGGAATACAAACACACTCTCTGAGCATGCAGGGAAAGCCACGCTCCCTCTGGAGTTGAATCTGATGAGGAATGTGGAGGACACTGCGAAAGCTTCTACAAGTACCCTGTAGCAAAAGGAAGACCATAGAAAATGTGGGACCACTGCTGAATCGGGGAGGGTACCTAGTGACAAAGGACATGGAGAAGACTGAAGCACTCAGTGCCTACCTTCAGTGGAGGAGGATCAGGTCAGGGAACATGGAACTGAACTGGGGACACATGAGACCATTGGATCTGATGAGATGCACACAGGCGCCGAGGGAGCTGGCTGACATCATCATAAGGCTACTTTTGATTGTCTTTGAAAGGTCAGGCAGAACAGGGGATGTTCCTGAGGACTAGGAGAAAGCAGATGTCCCTCCTGTTTTCCAGAAGAGCGAGAAGTTTGAGCCAGGAAACTACAGGCTGATTAGTCTCACCTCAGTCCCTGGGAAGGTGACGGATCAAGTAATCCTGGAAACAATTTCTAGATATATGAAGAAAGACAGACGATTGGGAGTAGTCAGCATGGATTTATGCAGGGAGAATCATGCTTAACCAGTGTGATAGCCTTTTATGACCAGATGACTGGTTTGGTGAACAAGGGGTGGTATCTGGATGTTGTGAATCGGAACTTTAGCAAGGCTTTCAACACTGCCTCCCATAATATCCTCATAGACAAACTGACAAAGAATGAACTACATAAGGGTATGGTGAGGTAGACAGAAAGCTGCTAACAGCCAGGTTCCAAGCCTTGTGATCAGTGGCAAGAAGTCCATCTGGAGGCCAGTCACTATTGGAGTGCATCAGGGGTCAATAGTGGGGCCAATGCTGTTTGACATCTTCATTAACGACAAGGTGCATCCTCAGAAAGTTTGCAAATGATACAAAACTGGGAGTGGCTGATACCATACATGGGTGGACTGCCATTCAGAGGGATTTTGACAAGCTGGACAAATGGGCTGACAGGAACCACATGAAATTCAAGAAAGAGAAATACCAAGTCCTGCATCTGGGGAGGAACAATCCCAGGCACCAGCACACACTGAGGGCCAACTGTCTGGAAGACAGCTTTCCAGAGAAGGACCCGGGGGAGCTGGTGGACACAAAGTTGACCATAAGCAGCAATGTGCCCTTTTGACAAAGAAGGCCAACAGCATCCTGGCTTGCATTAGAGTATGTGTTGCCACTACAGGAGAGGCATGGACATAGTGGAGCGAGTCCAGCTGAGGGCCACAAAGATGACAGAGGGTCTGGAGCATCTGACATATGAGGGGAGGCTGAGAGAGCTGGGATTGTTCAGCCTGGAGAAGAGAAGGCTCAGGGGAATGTTAGCTGTGTGTGCAAATATCTAGTCGGGGGGAGTAATGAAGATGGAGACAGACTCCAAACTGGACAAACTGCTCTAGCTGATCCTGCCTGAGCAGTAGGTTGGAATAGGTGATCTCCAGAGTTCTCTTCCAAACTCAACTATTCTGTCACTCTGTGAAATGATTTACTTTGGTTTTCTAAATTTAATTCTTCTCCAAGTATACCACAGTTTAATGCTGACTGCATAAGCATAACTGTATTCAGCAGCAATACTTGGGAGAAGGGTATAGGTTACTATAGACCTGGATCAGCTTCTCAAGAAAAATACCATGTAACTGAAACATTTGCATAGATTTTACAATATTGTTTGAGAAACTGTTTTTTAAAAGTGCTTTCACATTCTCTTACAAAAAGACTTCTGAAGATCAAAAGTAGCGAAGCCTTATTCCTCAGAGATCTGTACTTTGAGGTTTCACTGCAAGCTGTAGGTTTAACTTTTTCCATTCTTGGGCATTTGTAAGAGCTCTGGTGTCTTAATTTTCCTGGTGTTTGATTTGTTGCGACACTCTACCAGACAAGAGACAGCCAGTGCTGCAGCTAGCCTAGAACTGCATTTGTTAAACCTCACAGGCCACTTTACATACGCAGATTAGGTAGCCTGTTACTGCCAGATAAGGAGGATACTGGCAGAGTTGTCCGATAAACTGGGTCTCTCTCTCTCTCCCCCCCCCACTAGACAGACTTTTCTTCAATATTTACACGTGCTTTAAGACTTGAATAAAATCCTGAAGTCATTTAGGCAGGGACACTAACAGGCAGAGAGCAATTGCATACATTTCTATATCAAATCCAACTAATGACTGCATACTTCTTTTCATAACCTAAACAAAGGAGATTGAAACAAGAGGAAGCTGCAAGACAGAACATTTGTATAATAGCATACATGCTGAGCAGTAATATACACATTTCTTTGATTTAATTCAAAGAAAAGGAACAAAAAAGGTATTTTAATAAGAGGTTACTTATACAAACCCAACTTCTTGCTTGGCCTTGGAGGCAGACCTTTTAGAGTTTAAATTATTAAAACTTAGTTTCAAAGACACACAATTCCTACCAATGCATATTCCCTTTATAATAAGGTATTTTACAAAGCAGTTTCGGAGTGCAGATGCATGAATAGATCTAATCATTATGCACAGGGAAAACTTACACTGTCTGTCCCCTTATTTCCATATTTTCATAAAGAAAAATGCACATAAGCAAGAGAAAGCTAATTTGTTCTTGCCTTCTATTGCCCTGAACCTCAGTGATATCATTTGAACATAAACAGTAATAGTACAGTGAACTGTGGAGTAGGTACTTGGAAATACTAACAAAGGCACACACAAGCTGTGAAACAGCATTTCAGTGGATTTTAAATACATTTTTAACTGGAATTCAGGTGACAAACTGTTGTGCCATCTGAAGATGGAGAACTAAATCACAATTTTCTCTCTCCAAAGCTTATGTAGACAACGTTTTATGATGGAAACTCTGATGGTTTAGGAGGAAACTGAAAAGTCTGTGGAGGGGTTAAAAGCTTCTACAGACATACTAGTAAGAGAAACTTTTGTGGTTTTGGCTTCCACAGTCTTCTCAGAACTAATGTGAGTATCACTACAGGTTAACACACTAATGTTCTTTTGCTAGTGATCAAAATATGCATATCCCTTTTTACGAGTTCAAAATTACATGAGCGTTTATCTTGCATCATTTTTGCTGTTGGAACAGTAAGTCTCACATCTAGGCCATTTAGGACCCTTGTGAAGGAGACTTCTAATAAATTAATCTTTTTCAGTCTGCAACAAAGCTATGCTCAAACACTGTTAACGAAATTCATCAGTATTTTGGCAAAATGATGTACAAACCAACAGTAGCTCTATAGCACATGAGAGTGTTGGGTTTTTGTTTGTTTTTAATTTAAACACAGTACACATTAGCATAAGTCCAAAGCATTTGATTAGAACACCAGGGCGTACCATGCCTCCAAGGCATGACGCGATGAGGCATCATTGAGGAGGAGGCAGATTTGCACTATCTATCTGAAGAACACTGCTCTCTGTGAATCGTTGCACTCCACACTAACAGAAGGGAGACCAGAAGCACGTCCTCTACCACTGAACTATCACAGCTCCAGATGGCCCCTTGTCCAGGTCAAAGGCCTTACGATACCTGACTTTCCTCCACCATGCTCCCAAAGAATCTCCTGAAAGTACATTGGAGCTTCCTATTTCAAACCAGTCATTGACCTGAGTGTTCGGTGCTGCAGCTTTTTACCTTGGACCCATCGTGAGAGAGAATTCTTTCTCCCCATACAACAAAGCCAGGAGGACAGAATGCCATCCCAGAGAGGATGGCAGAAAGATGGGTCCTTTGCTAAACCAAAGTTATTTACACCAGCTTGGCATCTTCCTGTGCAATATTGTTTGAGGACTGCTCATTCATCAGTGTGGTTTGGTGAAGTATAGGTGTCAGTAGCAGGTTAAACAACCTTTATTTATTTTATTTATGAAGAAACCTCAGCAAAGTTTGTTTGCATGGAGCCATTGACCCTAGCTATTGCAAAATAAGCAGCCTGTCAATGTAATCTCTCAGGCAAACACCTTCTAGGACAAAGAATAATCTTTACTGCTTCAGCTCAATACTTCTTCAAAACCTGAAACAGTTTAATAAAATGTGATTATTTGCTCAACTGACTATTGAATGCAAGCCTTCAATCTTCCTAAATTCACTGTACTGTCATATTTTAATGCAAGATACTGTTTTGCATAGGCTGTTTCTGCCTTATAAGAGAGCTGCAATCCAACCAGATAAGGGTTATATCCGCTACGTTCTAACAATTGATACATATCAGCTCATAATTCTCTGGCTAGACTAGTCTTGTGACAGTGCCAAAATTGAGCATGACAACTCAAATCATGGCTAATAAATGTATATAAAGCTCACTGAGGCGATCTTAAGTCAATATAAATGTGATCATTAGACTCTAACTGCAGGAACAAATAGAAGAACGAAAAACTGACTGCCAGTTTCAGTTACAAATGAGATATGGACACAATCTGTGACAGGGGAATTTGAAAATTAAGGTCATTTGTTTTATGTGAAAATTTTATTTTAAGGAAGTTTTACTAAGAAAACACTGAAGCCAGTGTAAAAGTATGTTGCTGGCCACCATGATGTATGTGGGAACTAACGTTAAGCAGGAACTAACAGACTACACGCAATATTGGCTCTAGGATGGACTGATACCTCACCTGTTCTTACCAGAATTATCAGTAGCTTTTCACTTTCAAATTTAAATTGTGCTTTTAATTTAAATTTAGTCAGTTTCCTGCCACATCATGTGAGATCCTAGCTTTTCTGACAGTAAGTTGCCTTTAAATCTCTACATTCTAACTGCTCATACACAACTACAGCTACCTTGAAACCTAGCTCTTCCACAGTTTCAAAGCATTATGGAGACTAGAAAGTATTAAAAAACCGTGACTGAGGTCTTAAGCAGAATTTAAGAACACTCCTTCATCTGCATTAATAATTGAGAGCTGTGGAAGAAAAGAAAAAAAATCTATTGGAGAATGTGCATTACACTGCAATGTTCAGCTTGCGCTACCGGTCAAGAGTCCTGAGGAAAAAGTGTACCTTCTCAGGTCCAGGTAACCATAATCTCTTACGTATGTCTATGCTTCTTCTAGACTAAAACTAACCTGCACTGGCAAGCTCAGTATGCAGGCACAGGCACTTCAATAATTTTCCTTCCGCAGCATACCCCAGATTAACGGAGTTAAGTTTAAGACAGTTAATGCAATGCTTGTTTGCTATTAGACAATCAGCAGAAGAGATAAATTGGCATCTCTGACCCCAGGTCCAAAATGCTACCCTAATCTGTAAAAGCAGAACGGCAGTGCTGGGGAGCTTCTTCATACGAATCCCCTCAAAAAGAGGGGCAACATGACAGTAATAGGAATTGTCATAAACACTGTAAAGAAATTCAGGCAAAACTAGACAGCTTAGGTGATTAGTAACGAGCAACAGACTGTCGCCAACCGGGCACTAACGCAAACCGAGCCAAGGCTGGTAGCCGCCAGGTTGCTTTATCACCGCAGGGCCCCGCTGGCGGTAGCTGCGGGGCGACTGCTGCCATCACCCAGTGCCCTCGGCGGCTGGTCTGGCTCGGGGGGGTCAGCACCACCAGCGACCTCCAGGTGCACACCGATGCTGGAGTCAGCAATCCCGCCCTGCGGCATTCAAGGCCAAGGAGAAAGCTTTCGGACTCAAAATCGGTAAATAAAAAATAATAAAGGCTACGCTGCCCCATCAGCCCATCCGTGCTAGATCAGCTCGGCAACAACCGGCCGCCCCGCGCCCTCCTTCTGTGGATACGGGGCCGCGGTCCCCTCAGCTGCGGCGACAAGGCCTTTGCGGGGCAGGCAGCCGCCTTCGAAGCCACCAGCGAAGTCTGAGGACCGGGAGCGGACGCATCTGCCCCTCCCGCAGCCCTCC
>NW_010973041.1:6037701-6052308 GCF_000737465.1 Haliaeetus leucocephalus
AGGGAGGCATCGCGGGGGTCGGGGCGGCTGTGGTGAGGGCGTAGCTGGTGCCCTGCCATCGGTAACACCCGTTCCCGGGCGGTTTCTGCCGCCTGCTTTTGCACCCTGATCTCGGCTCCGTTGCCTTCGGCGCTGCTAGGGAGGGCTTGGGGTTTGTTGTTGGCCGGTACACCTGTAAAGCGAGGCTTTTCCGCCGGCGGTGGGAGACCACCGTGCACAGCGGTTGTAGAATGTGTGCTTTCTGACTGTGCGAGGGGTGTAGGGCAGAACAACCGAAGTAGCGCGCGCGGTACCCTGTGCTGACCAGACAAAATGTTAGCTATAAGTACACTTTTCTTTTTGAGAAATAGTGGTAGTACTAGTAAAAAGAAGCATATATAGCCTGTCCAGACCCTTCTTGGATAACTCCAAGGAAAAATACTTCAGGAGTTTGTGAGGAGTGTTTGCATTTTGGTGGCTGACAAACAAAGCAGATTCCTGCTTGAGCTCTGCAGAGGAGTTGTCTATGGGTATGTGGGAAAAGGATTAAGAACACATCTCTTTTTTAAATTTTTTCCCCTGTAGCAGACCATGCTTTTACTCCCTTAAATAAAAGGCCAGTGTTGCATCACTACAGGGATTAGAAGAGATCTGAATTTCTATTTGCTTTGCTTGTGCTTATCTGTTCTCCTTTCTTGCTGTTCCACAAGCATTTGATAAGTATCTGTGATAAAACCCAGGGCTTGTTGAAGGCAAAACTCCTCTTAAATTAATGGATGCTAAAGACTTGCTGCTGCTGCCCTTGGTCATGGTTGCCTTGCTTTTTTTTTATGTGAAATCACTTGTAAGCTCTAATCGTTTTTCTGTACTGTAGTTTGGTTGCCTTTAAGTGGCATATTTACTCGGATAATTAACTTCTTGAAAACTAGCTCTGTGGGTTGTCTTGGGTACAAACAGCAGGATTTCAGTACTGGGGAGCTGCAACGGTGCCTAGTGGGGGAAGAGACTATGGACTACTGTGGGTGCAGCTGATCCTGGGCAGCTTTGAAGCTGATGAAAACAGCCCATTGCATGCTAAAACCTCAAGCTATCAGATGAGTATGTGTGGTGCTGCTGCTCATAAATCTTTTAAGAGTGGCAGCTGCGAGGGGCAGGAGACCCAAATGGAGATATGGGGGAAGACATTGTGAGAGGATAAACAGAGAAAGAAAAAGGATGAGATACACTAAGAGACATGAGAGGAATAGAATAGAGGAGGGGAAGAGGACATTGTCAGGCAGTCCATGCCACAGGAGCTATACCCTCAAAGGGACTGCCTCCTGTGGAGGCTGCACACTGGAGCAGGGACACTGCTGGATGGACTGTGGGCTGCAGGTAAGCCATGCCAGACCAAGTATACATACCCCTGAAGGGACTGTGACCTGTGGGCAACCCGTTCTGTGTAGAGGCACCCTGAGGGACTGCAGCCGGGGGCAGAGACTCTGCCAAAGGGATTGCAACCTGTAGGTAAGTCACTGCGGAGCAGGTACACCTGCTGGAGCAGAGTAACAGTTAAGAAGCAACCAGCTGTGGAGGAAAATGAGTAAGAAGCAAGGCGTGGCAGAAAAACCATTATGCACTGACCCTCGTCTCCTGCGTCAGCTCGCTGAAGGGCTTGGGAGGGACTGAGTGTAAGGAGCAGTGGAACAAGAGCTGTTCACATAGAAAGGGGGGGAAGAAAAGTCTCTGACTAAAGCTGAGCCTGGGGAAGGAGGACAAAAGGTGCTTCCCTAAGAGTTTGGTTGTTTGTCCTTTTTTTTTTTTCTTCAATACCCAAATCAGAAATTAATTGTCTGTTAATTGGCAATAATTTAAAGTATGTAGAATTCCGTTTTGCCTGTGACAGTAATTGGTGGGAAATGCAGGTAGCAGCTGGACCTGGTGTGGCCTGGGGCTGGAGTATTTGCAGTGGTGTGGAAACTGGAAGAAGTTGTGGGTTTTGTTATTAGGAATTTGTGTTGCAAGTGTATGTATTGTATATGGGTAGTTAATGCAAACAATGTGTTAACAGGTAGAAAACTTGGGAGCTGTGAAGGGGATGGGTAAGAATTGGGGTGATCATGTCCCAACTTGTGAGACCCCTGGAGAAAAGTGTGCTTCCAGTAGAGCTCTCAAGATACTGTCTCAGCAGGTCCAGAGCCAGGAGCTGACTGTCTTTCTCAGAGTAATGGGCTGGTGGTAACAGGAGTATTTAGTGTTCAGTGTGAAAAGTTGGCCCTTGGTTGGAGTTGAGCAGCTGGTAGTGCTGAAGTGACCAAACTGCAAGCTGTGCTGGGTTGGCAGGCTGTTGTGGAGGAGGTGCCCCAGTTGCAGTGATTTGGCAGATCTGCGGAAACAGGACTGCTGTTCCCCTTAGTGTCACCATGCAGCTGCTCTTTGCTTGTAGTGAAATTAAAGAAATGCTGGACGCTTACAGCAGCCATCCTAGGGAGATGTCCTTGCAGTGGCTGTGGTGGTACTGGGAAACTGGAGCTGGTGGGATATAGCTGATGGCTGGAGAAAGCACTGCTCTGGTGAGTTTGCAGCCTGTTTGCAGCTCTGCCCTGTGCAAGGGAGGAGGGCTGTGGGGTTGTCTGGTGGAATGGTATATGGAGGAATGGCCTGGTCCTGCAAGTGAGATAACCCTGTGAAGTGAATTAACAGGAGGAGGTAATCAACTGTTTGCTTTAGCTGCTGGAGGGCATTTAGGGGGAAGGGGCGGACCCCAGATAGATGGTGATTGTTAATGCCATGGCCTGGAAACTCTGGTGGCTGGACCCTGTTACTAGTGCCCCTTATCTCATAGAGACTATTTAGTCCTGGACAGCAGGCACAGCACACTGCACCCTTTCTTGGACTGCTGAAGTATGAAGGGGCCTCCACTTACAAACAGAAATTCCTTTTGATGGCAGTGGGAGGATGTAGTATTAGCGTAGAATTGTGTGATACTTGTCATATACTGAAAACTACTTACACTGTACCTGTTACAGGAAGTGAAGAAGAAAGATGAAACACTAATTAGTCTTCCTGTTTTCTCTTCATGGACAGTATTGTTGGTTTAACATTTTTTAAAGTTGCTGGGGTAGGGGCTGTTTGTTCTCTATCTGCACTGCATCTAGTAATGCTAAACTGGTGAGTTGGAAGGGCTGATCTGTGCCACTGGAGTACTAAGAAAAGACTGAAACATATCAGCAAAGCTGTTGTGGCCTAGGGTGTCCTTCTCCTGTGGTTCCCCATTGGTATTTTAGATGTTTGATTTAGCAATATACTTAGACTGTGTGTGAATTAAGTAGGTAAATGCAATTATTCAAGAAAGTAAGCTTTTATGTCTTTGAGTGCTGTCAGCAGTTGTCAGGGTTAAGGTCATGACAGCATTTCAGCTGTGTTGGTTTGTGCTGTAATTGCTTTAAAAGATGTAGGGTTCGGATATCTAAGGTACTGTACAAGGTTTCAGTTGAGGAAGAATGTCTGTTCCTCCATACTGCGTTTGCAAAATCTGGTTCTTGCCACCTCTTTCCCCTACTGCTCTTCCCCACTATGAATGGTTTTTATTTATAAATAAGTATATAGTCGTATGGGTTGATTTCATACTCCTATAAAATAAACAGGTGGGCTGAAGCAATGAAATGCAAATAGCCACACTGTTAAGTCAAAAGGCCAATCTTTATAAATTGTCTAATGTATGTGATTATGAAACGGGTCTTAGTTTGGTGCGCTCTCAGTAATACTGAGTCAGTGAAGTAAATGCAATAAACACGGACCAAATAGCAGGTTTTTATAGCTAGTAATTAGATAAAATGCAGTTTGCATGTATTAATCTGCATATGAAGGCTGTGATATTTGACCTGTTTGAGTTGCTATCCTGGGACCTTGACTAAGACCGTTCCATTCTTGCATATAGGCTCTGCAGTTGGAGTTGAGCCACCAACTGGAGTTTGGTGTTGGAGACAGTATCTGGTACACTGATTTTGAAACCATCTGAAGTTGTGTAGTTGTATGGACAACTAAAATAAACTAGCAGAACTAAAACCAAATGTATAGCTATATCTGAAATGGAAGACCATGTGTATGATGTGCTAATAGGGGAAAAAAGTCTTACAGTATTGGCTGAAGTGGTGTTCAGGAAACTGTGGAGTAAATGTTGATATTTTAGCTGTCTGTTAAAATAGTTACTTAATGATTCTTACTAACTTCCATTCTAATCACATGCAAAGAGCAGAACAGAAGTCTTGTGAAATCAGGGAAAAGGAGAAAAAAGAAAAAAAAAGAAACCATGAAAACCCAGAAACTAAAGCTTATTTCTTGGGGTTTATGGTCCTGTAACACATCTTGTAATTCTGAATCACTGGCTAGCAAGATCTGTGGCAGTGGATTTGCTGTTTTAACTGTATTTCAAAATAGATGGCTCTCGTTTAATAATGATAGGAGCTTTCTGAACATGGTGTGCCTCTTTCTAAAATAAAGCTGGCAAGCGAAGCCTGCAGAACCTAGAAAATGCCATACTTAAGCATAATCAATCTGATCTTAGTTTCCCTAATATGTCTCCAGACTTCAGTCTAAAAATGAAAGGTTTTATATTTTTTTCTCTGAATAACTCTCTCACTTTTTGGTTATGATTATTTCAACCTGAATGCCAAGTAGAGGTGTGTATTGTAAAGATTATTCTGGAACTGAGGAGAGACAATAAAATGGCTTTTAAGTTAAGGAAGTCAAATTCAATCTTTGGTGACTTGCACTCAGCATTGCCTCTGCCACAGAGTTCCTAGAAAATATATGGTAAATCTCTTAAGCTGTTTATATCTTGCTGCTTTATTCACCTGGTCTACAAAACTGAACTCATGGAGTCATGTTCTTGTTTTGAGTCTCCATTGTTCTTGTAACAGTTGTCAGTGGCAATTCTAACTATAGCACGTAATGTAAATCACTTTCTTAAAGGCATCTACAGTCAGTTGATACTGAGGTTTTTCATTGTCTTGGTTCCCAGGTAGAAGTGGGAAGGGTAGTGCATGTCACTTAATTGATAAACATATTGCTGGTTTTAGCTTTTTAAAATTTAATTGTGTATGAGTTACAGTAGTCAATGAAGAAATAATGAATTCTGCATTCATGTGGTATTTGGATGTAACTGGGCCCATTGTGCCTTGTCTGAGTGAAACCCAAGACTTTCAGAAACATGTAAATGTAAGAAAACACTTGAATGTAACTAAAGGTAATTAATTGCCTTAGTGTAATGCATATGCACACAAGGAGGAAATTCAGTTTGTACGGATGCATAAAACTCAAGTTTCCTGAAATACGTCTGCAATGTTGAAGAGCTTTCTGAACATGGCTTCTAAACCTAAACAAAAAACCACACATAGCCAATGTTTGACTTCTGTTTTTTTGTTATGTGAAGACATTTCGATCTTTTGGCTAATAATCTGTTACTGTATAGTAATTATGACCTTTCATTCTTAAGAAAATAACAATTCTATTTCTCTTGGCCCTATTTGATTGTCTTCTCACCCTGTTTTTCTTTGTCCCTCCCTTGCTGCTCAGTCCATGATTTGTGTCCAGGCTTACCCTGCTCTGTTCTCTGACCTATCTGCTTGTCTTCTGTCATCTCCTTCTGACATTTTTGCTTGTTGGTGGGGCTTTTTCTTCCTTTGGGTTGTCTTAATTTTTTCACTGTCAGTGTCTGGCAATAGATTGACTAAATCACTTTGCCATCATAGGGTTGCATTTTCTTGGTTTGTGGAAGTGCTTCAGAGGCAGTCTTGTCACAGATAGGAGCCAGGAGGGGATGTAGTGTACATCTAACTTAAAAGGTCATCTTTAGAGAACTTGCCTATTACTATCAAGTGTTACCAGGCATAAGTGAACTAATGTTTTGATAGACTTTGATGGAGATAATGCAGATACTTATTTCTGAGATTAGAGGCACGCCTCCCTCTTGTTGATGAACAAAACCAGAAAAGTATGATTGTACTGAAGCTTGTCCAGGAAATGGCTGGAAGATGTCTAGCACATGCAGAATGCCATGTCTGTTCCTGGGTTTGTCTTCACTCCTTAGTTGAATATTTATTGAACTTGAACTACTCATGCTGAAATTTTCCATACAGGTTGTCTACCTCAAGGTACATCTTTTTACCAGTTATGTAGCTGATGACAAGCTTGATGTAAAGTGTTGGTAACTTTAACAATAGATCGTTGTCTGTGATCTTCTATGTGTGGAACAGGGAATGGAGCAAGCTCATGATCTGTATTAGCAATATCTTTCTGCAAAAAATTCTTAGAGGGTTAAAAGCAAAAAAAGGACTTGTATGTTTAGCCACAAATTATGACATTGGAGAACCATGGAAAGTTACCTGAGGCTTCTGTTTGATCTTGAGTAAGCTTCATCTTCTTTGCTCTTTCTCTCAGTAACCCTGTCTCTAGTAATCTGTGCGTTGAGGATGGACCCTACTTTTATGCAGAAACCTGAAGGTACTTGCTATGAGTGTTACATCCATAGAACTTTGATGGGTTGCTTTTACTCAGCATTGTAGCAGAGGCAAATCTGAAGGATAGCAATGCAAAGATATGAAGTCAAGTACAGTTACTGGGGAGGAACACAGGAAAATGACAGGGTATAGAAACACACAAGTGGCTGAGACTTCTCTAACAACTTAAACACAGAGGTGAGAGTCAGTTTTTCAGCACTGTGAAGGAAATCGGAGTGCTTCAGGCTGGAAATGCCTGTTGAAGGTTCAGTTGCAACCCTCTGCTCAAAGCTGGACCAAATTTCAGCAGTTTGTTCTATGCACAGTGCTTAGATTGGATAATGATAGCTTGTGATAGAAGGTGGGAACCACTGACGGGATGCTAAGTTTGAGATGCACAAAATCATTAGGGGTCAGTGCTGGGGCCAATAGTGTTTGACATATTCATTAATGACCTGGAGGATGGGACATATCAGCAAGTTTGCTGATGATATGGAACTGGGAGGAGTGGCTGATATACCAGGTGGGTGTGCTGCCATTCAGAGGGACCTGGACAAGCTGGAGAAATGGTCTGACATGAACCTCATCAAGCTCAACCAAGGAAAATGCCAAGTCCTGCACCTGGCAGGAATAACTCCATGCATCAGCAGAGGCTGGGGGCTGACAGGCTAGAAAGCAGCTTGGCAGAAAAGGACCTGGGGCTGCTGGTGGATGCTAGTTTGACTATGAACAGCAGTGTGCCTGTGGTGGCAAAGAAAGCCGACAGTATGAGAGGCAGGTATATACTGGAGCAAGTCTTGCTTAGGGCTACAGAGATGATGGTGAGGCTGCAGCATCTGACATACAAGGAGGGGCTAAGAGCTGGGACTGTTCAGCCTGGAGAAGGCTTGGGGGAATCCCATCAATGTGTGTAAATACCTGATTTGGGGGGGGTCTGAGGAACATGGGGCAAGACTCTTCTCGGTGGTGCCCAGTGACAGGATGAGAGGCAACAAGCACAAATTCAAATGAAAGACTCATTTTAAACAAAAGAAGACTTTCATGGTCAAACACTGGAATGGGCTTTCCAGAGAGGTGGTGGAGGCTCCATCGTTGGAGGCATGAAAGGATGACTGGGTGGTCCTGAGCACCCTACTCTAGTTAATCCCATTTTGAGCTAGAGAGTTGGAGTAGCTGATCTCCAGAGATGCCTCCCAACCTCTGTTCTGTGATTTTATGAAAGGTGACACCCAGGCCTGGACTGTTACCGAGTGATAGACTGAGAAGGAGGTTGTGTGGAGGATATAAGTTGTGTATGTTGTGTATTTTAAACAAATTGAAATTTACCTTGTGGCTGTGTAGTCACAAGACTTAAATGTAGGTAATCCTTAGGGGAAGACAGATCTGGAGAAACCAGGAGTTAACTTTTGAGTTAGTTATACTAAGATTGTGGTTTCTGTATTACAGAATTAATAATTATGGAAAGCAAAACAGTGCAGAACCAGAAATCTGAGAGTGATAATGTGAGAGAAACCCCATAATATTGGAGGCAGTTAGGGTAGGCCAATTTTTTAGTAGTGTGTCAGGAGGATAAGACTATATAGAGTCTATAGACAGATAGAGTATATAGACAGACTGTAAACTTTGAGGTGACAGTATGGTAGTAGCACCTCTGAACATGAATGATTTAACAGAATACAAGGAACTAAAGCCTAGACTAAAGACTGTCTAGTGTAGATTTAAAGGAGAGTAATTGTGGCAGACAGGAGGGAAGATGGTGCAAAAGATGTGACAAGTGGGCTTTAAAAACAAACCACATCTGTTTGAGTCATTTGCATGGAAGGAGAGGATAAAAGACTGCAAGATTTAGAGTATGTAAGATGGAAATGAAGTGGGTTGGGTTAGTGGAGCATGTGGAGCTCCTGGAAAGCAAAAAAAACCATGCAGCCTTGTTGTCAGCTGGAGTGGAAGAAGCTGAGCAGTAGGATGAGGAAGAATATAATCTTTTTGTCAGCTTCTCTAAGGATATGAAGATTTCAAAGATGTTTAAAGAAACTGAGGTTTTACATGAACCATGTTTCCACAGAGGCATAACTTTTGATTAAGGTGGGTGAGTAGAGTGGTAGATGATAGAAATTTCACAAATTAATTTTTAAAGTCTTTGTCAGAACTGCTCTGTGGCATGCTAAGTATGTAACTAGTTTTACTGGTTTACTAGAGCACCCTTCAGTATTTGTGTCCATCACTCCCTGGGAACTGCATAATGCCAAATAGTGGTGTCAGAGTTCACTGGGATTCTTACATTTTGTTTTAACTGAAATGAGGGTCTGTGGGTTTGACACACTTAATATTGGTTTTGCATCTTACTGAAGACTATAGCTTAAAATAAACGATTAATTATTTTATTGTGAGAAATGTTTTGCTGTAGATCAAAAAAAGCTTTTATTTTTGCAAGGTAAATAGTTTTGCATTTTCTTAAATATGTTGCTTTTAATAGTTGATGAGGACCTAGGCTAGACTATACCCTCTCATAATTGGCCTGGGTGAATTCATACCTTGAGTCAAATTATTGAAGTTGTAACACGCATAAAGAAAGCCTTACTCTGTCCTTTGGACAAGTAAGGTAAAAACATGTTTACAAGTATAGACAAAGATAGAAAGCCAAAGTGAAGCATTGTACTAAGTGAAAGATTAGGACTATCTTGGCAGTGCTACTTGTAACTTCTTGCTTTGGAACTGTTGGATCTCTTAATGCAATTTTTGAACACTTGATAGGTCCTTCTAGTGGACCAACCTTTTTTTTTTTAAAAAAAAACCAGTGGGATAACTAATAATGTATCTTTGTTGCCAGTTTGTGCTGGTAGTTGGTTTGGTCTGGTTTAGGCCACTTGAATTATTGTCCTCCTCTTCTGAAACACATCTATGTAAACCAAAGACTGTTTTGGTTGGGTTTTTTCCCCCGTGGTAGGGCTCAGCTCAACTTTGTCAGAAGACA
Organism: Haliaeetus leucocephalus; assembly: GCF_000737465.1. NCBI lineage: Eukaryota > Metazoa > Chordata > Aves > Accipitriformes > Accipitridae > Haliaeetus > Haliaeetus leucocephalus. The sequence continues at coordinate 6,047,134 of NW_010973041.1, forward strand.
GTCCATAAGGAGGAGTTTGTAAATGAAGTTGAACGTTCATTTTTAGGTTGTTTGTAAGTGTCTTATTTTTATTAAAGTGCTTGTCTTGAGGTCTTGGTTCAATATGCCTGTATAGTAATGACTTCCCAGGTGACTGCTGCTTGGGTTTGATAATAGGTAGTGTGCTACACTTCATTATGAATTCTCTAGTCATATGCACACGTTGTTAGATACGGAATAATCAAGCTGCTGAAACTCAGATTTTGGTCAAGGTACTGAGCTGTTATTGAGGAGATATCTTAAGCACTTTCTACTGAAATACTTTTTTACTTAAATCAGTATGCATTTTTCTTGCAAGCCTTGCTAAAGTAAGATTCTGGGTTAAAAAGAGGTAGAAAACTTTCAGACTCATCTCCTTCATGAGAACATGTATTTTGAACTGTTGAGTGTTATTATTAACAGGAGTAGCAACTAGAAAGTAGAAATTCTTCCTGCCTTCATCCTCATAGATCTCTATGATGGGCTAGGCGAGAGGGAGGAGTAGACAGGATTTTTAGGCTGCAGGAGTCTGTGGGGTTTTTCACTGCTTTTTCCCCCTGCCTGCTGTACTGACTGCACAGTATGATGTAGTTGAAATAGTGTCAAGGGTTGTACCTGTTAACCTTTTGAAATACTAATGACATGTTTCAAAATTAAGGTACTCCACACTTCCTTTTAAGCATCTGTAAGAGATGATACATATGTTTCATAACAGCATTTCCAAGCACATTGTTTTATGTAGAATGTGTAGTGGTCAGGGAGGTGAATGACTTCTTGGAGGGTCTATGAGCCAAGTGTTTTGTGTGGTGGGTGTTTCTGGGGTTTTTTGGGGGTTTTTTTTTTTTTTTAGAGAGAAGACAGGTGAAATTTATGAAGTCAGTTTTTCTGGTTTGTATCTATTGGAAACATTAAAAAAAAATTTCCCTTCTGAAATGCTGCCAAATATGGTGTTGAGTGTAGAAGTGTTACTTTAAGTTAACATTTTCTTTCACAGTTTTTTTATAATTACTTTCTTCAGTTTCTGATATTCCTTATAGGAGACTTATTCAAGCTCTCCAAGGCCTTTGCAGTGCGAGGGCAGTGACACTGTCTCACTGACAATTGTGTAGTCCAGACAAAGGTTTACAGCTTTTTTTATTATGCCAGCTGGGGGTAATAGGGCCTGGGACTGTGTGTTCAAACTTTCGTGAATTGGTGTTTCAGTAAGGTTTCTGCTTCGGTGGCATGCTGTTTCGTACTCTGGAAACACTTGCAGCTGAGTTAGTTAAATAAAAAATGGCCTGTCATCCACTGAAAATTAAGAAAAAAATATTAGCATGGTATCTGCTTTATGATTTGTTAATGTTTCTGTTTAGTCATTAACATAATTCTGTTACTGGCAGTTAACTATTTTGGAAGCTTTTAGTGAGAAGAAACTGGAAAATGTTGATGAGTAGCAGGGATCTTTGGCACAAAGGGAGCAGTAAGGAGCAACCTGGGGTCTGTAGGAAGCACATTATCTAATTCGACTAATGATGTTGTCATTTAAACTTGTGCCTTATGAAATCAATAGGGCTGAGCTATTTTAATCCTATAGAATTGCAAAATACAAGTCAGAATAACAAATTGAATAGTTTCACGATACAAAAGTTCTAAAGCTTTATGTTTTAAAAGATCCCATGCTTAACATTGAGGGGTTGATCCTGTACTAAAAGCACTCTGCTGTGGTTGGTTTATCTGGCCCAGAGTTACTGCCATCCACTGGAGATGCTTTCATAAAAAAACCCACAAATTATGCTGGATGCAGTTCTCTGAAGTTGTGTAATGTTTTTTTGCAAGGGGTCTGTATCAAAAAGCATTCCTATTTCTGTGCCTCAGTGGCTCTTGATTTGATGCACAAAGGGATAATCCAAATCCCCTCCTACCCCTACACCTTTCTAAACATTTCTGCCATTCTAATCTGCCTTTAGTGAGCATGTGGCTATGTGGTGACTCAGATCAGCAAGCTAGCTTTTTCTGTGGGATAGTTCTCTGATCAGCAGGCTGATCCAATTTATCTTGTGGTGCTGACTGCTTTATAGCCACCAGTAGGCTGAGGGTGTGGGAAATCAGAAACAGGGAGTGAATTGCTATTTTGATGGCAGCCTGCAGATAGACTACAAGAAAAAAAAGTGTGTTCGTTTTAATGCTTAGTGTGATGCAGTAATGGCTGTGTTGTAGGCAACTTGCTGTTTTCCATAAGCATGTTTCATTTCGGCTTGCTGAATTGTAAACTGTCAATGGTTCAGACAGTAAAAGGGTTACCATTACTTCAGGTTTAACTACAACCTATTGTATGGGAGCCTGTTTGTTTCTCTTTATTGTGCAGGTGTGGGGCAGGGAGAGCAGTAGGAGAGGAATTTCTAGATTAAAAAAAGGGAGTGTTTGCTGGCTTTAAGTTGAGGTCTGTAGTGTTTGCTCTTTCTTCTTCCTGAAAGATAAGGGATTTTTTCTACTTAAAACTCTAAAATGTATTTAAAATCCCCACTTTCTCTCCCTCCCTTTTAAAAAAGGCTATAGCAAGTTATGGATCACGTCTACTGAACATGACTTTTGTGATACCATTTGGAAGATGCTTCTTAAAGAATTTCAGCTGTGTATGAAGATTTCAGATTCAAAATGTCAAGTAGCACTAGGCAGGATTTCTGCTGTTCTGCACTGTATGATTTTGTTTGTTGTTATTACTAGCCACTGATCGAACTACTGCTTCCCAAAACTGGAAGAGCAAAATGATGTTTGGTTTTTGAGAACACTTACCTTCTGAAAAATGAGAATGATCACAACCTAGGCTCTTTCTTAATTCTGTCTCTTGACCTTTAATTCAACTGGTTGTTTTGGGGTTTTTCTTTGGGGGGGAAAAGCTTTAACTCTTGCTATTTTGGAGCTTGTTTTAAGGTTGGGGTTTTTTTTAATCATTCCCTTTCCTCTCCACTACTCATTGTAATTTCAGTGTATTACATTCTAAGGTCCTTTTCTTTGTATGTGTAGTACAGGAGAAAATATGCATTGAAAGTGAACGAAATGTTTGGTCTGCCTTCTGCCCTCAGCTGGCATGTGATGAAGCACTAACCAATTGCAGCATGCTTTTCAACACAAATTTCTAGTATGCAAACAGTAGGATTACATTTTTTTTTCAGGTTTTTTTCAGGCATGCACAAACCTATGACCTTCTCTGCTGGCAGACAGCCACAAGAAGTCTGTGCTCTGAAGTGGGCACCTGAATCTTGCCCACCATTTCCTTCTCTCAGACTTGTCTACTTCCCTCTATCTCTCACCATTTTATCAAGGCCAATTTACATGTTAATTGTTTTTAATTACATTTGCTGTCATACTAAAAGTGACATTAGGTGTTCCTCTTCAGTCCTTTCTACTTGCTCCCAGCTGTGCGTTTCTATTCCTCCCTGGTGTTGGATCTGACACTTGGGTAACTTGGGTGGGTGGATTGACTTGCCCTGTGTCCATATGGCCATTGAATCGGATGTAAGCAAGTGGCAAGAGTGGAGGTTGGGGAAGACTGCCTACCTGAGAACACTGGTTGGCTGGTGGGATGGGTTGACCCAGGCCAGCAGCCAAGCAAAGGTGTCCTGAACTGGCACCAGCACATTTCTATGGGGCAATCTCTTCCTTTCAGCCAGGAGAGGTAGAAGAGTGGTGTGCCTTAAGTATTACTTCGAGAGTCACTTGTGAACTCTGGCAGTGTTTTCTACTAGTAATTAGTTCTAGTTAGCTGTTTCTGGCAGGCAAAGGAAGGGAGAAAGCTATAAGGGAGTGAGTGCTGTAAAGGAAAACTGTGATGCAGGGTTTGTTGTGAAAGAGTTTTCAGGGGCCTGACCCTAATCCTTGTGTATGTTTCTAGCAGAAGGTGTTGTGCCCCTGATGCTTCCTTTGTGCTGACACTGGTCCTCCTCTGACTCCATGGTGAGTGGGCTTATGCTGTTCATCCAGGGGCAACTTGGCTCCTCTGGAAACCCACTGAAGCCTGAGGAGGAAGGAGACCCTATTCCTCCTCTTCTCCCATGATCTTGGGAGCACATTCACAGCCACCTTCTTGAACATACTCTGGAGATTCTTTGCAGCCTTCCCTAAAGCACCCTAACTCTGATTTGGCAGAAGACAACCTGAAGTGGCAGGAAAAAAAGCCAGATTTAGCTTTCTGTTAAGTGAGTGACTTGAAGCGGGATTGTACAGGTATCAATACTAGCATGATGTCTTGTTTGGCTGGTGTTGATGGCAGCACAGTGGAGAAGGAACACTGGGGGATCTTTGCTTCTAGTGAAGCTGCATGATCATCTTGCCACATCCTTTCATACTGTATACTTGCTAAGTTAAACTGACAAAATGCTAACATTACATATGGGGTAATAGTTATGTGGTGGTTTAAGTATCTCAACTAGGTCACTGTGGGATCAGACAAATGTCATCACCATTGACAAGCACAGCATGTCCCAGAAAAAGAGGGGAAAGAAGGAAGGAGGGCGGTGCCTCTGAGCAGTAGCCTGTAGTTAAACTGGTTCAGGTATGGTTTGATGAGGAATTGGCTGGATGGTCACACTCAGAGTTGCAGTCAACAGTTTGATGTTCAAGTGGAGACCAGCGATGAATGGTGTTCCTCAGGGATCGGTATTAGGACCGGTGCAATTTAATGTCTTTGTCAGCAACATGGACAGTGGGATTGAGTGCACCTTCAGTAAGTTTACTGATGACACCAAGCTGTATGGTGTGGTCAACATGCTGGAGGGAAGGGATGCCATCCAGAGGGACCTTGATAGGTTTGAGAGGTGGGCCCATGTGAACCTCATGAAGTTCAACAAGGCCAAATGCAAGGTCCTGCACATGGGTTGGGACAATCCCAAGCACAAATACAGGCTGGGTGATGAGTGGACTGAGAGCAGCCCTGGGGAGAAGGACTTGGGGGTGTTTGGTTGACGAGAAGCAAAACACGACCTGGTGATGTGCGTTTGCAGCCCAGAAAGCCAGCTGTATCCTGGGCTGCATCAAGAGAAGCATGACCAGCTGGTTGAGGGAGGTGATTCTCCCCTTCTACTCTGTTCTTGTGAGACTCCCATCTGGAGTACTGTGTCCAGCTCTGGGGCCCCCAGCATAAGAAGGTCATGGACCTGTTGGAGTGAGTCCAGAGGA
>NW_010973041.1:6052684-6053320 GCF_000737465.1 Haliaeetus leucocephalus
GGAAGGTGTCCCTGCCCATGGCAGGGGGGTTGGAACTAGATGATCTTTAAGGTCTCTCCCAACCCAAAGCATTCTCTGATTGTATGTTATAAAGCTCCAATCTAGGGGGAAAAAGATTGAAAACAGGATCAAGGTGTTTAGTTCTTGCTTTAAGAATAATTCTGTCCATTTGCTAAGGGGCTGTGACCACAGGTGATGTTGGCTTTTGTTTGATCTGTTTTACAATTTTCAAATGTATCTGAAGTCTACGAGTTCCCTAAAAAGGAGTAATAGTGTAGTAGGCCTCTTAATGCCCAGTAGTATGCCTGTGTGCTTAAATCTGGGTAGAGCAGTATGAGAAATAAATACTTGATAATACTGTGTTATTCAGGCTTAGTAGTGTCATTGCAGAGCGTCCTCTTGTGCTTCTTTCTGCCTCCACACCCAAGTGTCTTGTTTTGCTTCCTGGTGGGGTAGACTGGAGCTATGACAATGGCTGCTTGTGTAGATCCCTCCCTCCTGCCTTCACAGGCAGGCAAATACTTGCACTGTAGCTCCCAAGCCAAATGCTGTCTTGAATTCATGACTTGGATATATATAAATAAAATCTTATTCTATCTATGAATATATAATCATGGAATTGTTTAGGTTGGAAAA